>NC_086381.1:5038911-5348906 GCF_036588685.1 Mytilus trossulus | reverse complement strand
CGCTTTATATTTTTTCATGCGACTAAATCAAATTTATTATTTTAGAAAGTATAAAGTCACAATTTAGCATGAAATTAAGCCCAATTTTTTCCCCGCTGTTATAAATAAATTCAGTATTGACTAAATTTTAACCAAGGCCTTGGTATGGTAATACACAACAAAATTGACATTCTAGAGCTTTAAAATAGCTTTAACTTGTAGAAGTTGTCTACTGTTAAGGTTAATTTAGGTTTTAAAACAAGGAAATACAGGCTTAGAAGGTATAGTTTTAGAAAATTGACTAAAAAAGGAGAAAATGCACTTGGACATGGCATGTTTCATAAAATCACTTTTTTGTTGCATTTCAGTGTCAACTGCTAACCTTCATAAAATATTTATTTCTGAACCGATTTTCAAAACTAGCAGGCGAAAATGCTCGTTTAAACTAGTAGAAAACAGAAATCCATTTAAAGTGGAATTGGGGAAAAAAAATGTTAATCCTTAAGGTAGCAATACACAGTTAGAAGTTTAGTTTCGCATTATGGCCCCTGTGAATTTTTTAAATATGAAAGTTTTTGTACAATAAAATTGATTTTTAGGTAATTGAAGAATAATATAGCCTTCTTAGTGGGTTTATATGAACATTTAGATTGATTTTAACATGTTTTATAGGCCATTTCAATGATTGACAGTCCGTATTTTCCTATCCGTACCGTTCATAGGTCCATAAATTATTGTAGTGTTTATCAACAAAGATTTTGCGCTCGATCTTTTCAATTCAATTTTATGGAAAAACGAGCAGGAAGACATATGATTTTTTTTGGACCACTTGATAGATATAAACCTATGGATTCAGGAAAGGTATCACTGTAATTCATTGAAATTTTCCTTTAGACCAAATTTTGGAGACTTTTGTGACATGTTCACCCCCCTTTTTTGCTATATTTTGTATCTAAGAAATGCAGATTGTTGCCATGGTTACACCCAAAAGGGATTATATTTCACCCTTATGACCATTAGAAATCAAATCTATGGAAGATTCTCTTTCTACAAGTATATACATGCATAACACACATGTAAAGCCTTCTTTGTTAGACAGGAGGGGAAAGGGGGTGTTTAAAAATTATGAGTGTCAATTTTAAGTTTTTTTCCTAACTGTGTATTGCTACCTTATGGCATTTGACAAAGCAAATAATTGCCTTTTTTTCAGACAAACATACCACAAAACTATTGATATTTAGGTTATAGATACAATTCTAAGGAAGAAACAACCTTTAGTATGACAATGTATGTTAGTTTTGTTGTTTATTGTCCTTAGCAACCAATATAGACATTTTGACACATAGACTTGGTTCCGTTATTAATTGATACTTTATTGGCTACCCCTTGGAAAAGAAGATTGCGCGTTATGTAGAAACCTTAGAAGGGAACGCTTTATATTTTTTCATGCGACTAAATCAAATTTATTATTTTAGAAAGTATAAAGTCACAATTTAGCATGAAATTAAGCCCAATTTTTTCCCCGCTGTTATAAATAAATTCAGTATTGACTAAATTTTAACCAAGGCCTTGGTATGGTAATACACAACAAAATTGACATTCTAGAGCTTTAAAATAGCTTTAACTTGTAGAAGTTGTCTACTGTTAAGGTTAATTTAGGTTTTAAAACAAGGAAATACAGGCTTAGAAGGTATAGTTTTAGAAAATTGACTAAAAAAGGAGAAAATGCACTTGGACATGGCATGTTTCATAAAATCACTTTTTTGTTGCATTTCAGTGTCAACTGCTAACCTTCATAAAATATTTATTTCTGAACCGATTTTCAAAACTAGCAGGCGAAAATGCTCGTTTAAACTAGTAGAAAACAGAAATCCATTTAAAGTGGAATTGGGGAAAAAAAATGTTAATCCTTAAGGTAGCAATACACAGTTAGAAGTTTAGTTTCGCATTATGGCCCCTGTGAATTTTTTAAATATGAAAGTTTTTGTACAATAAAATTGATTTTTAGGTAATTGAAGAATAATATAGCCTTCTTAGTGGGTTTATATGAACATTTAGATTGATTTTAACATGTTTTATAGGCCATTTCAATGATTGACAGTCCGTATTTTCCTATCCGTACCGTTCATAGGTCCATAAATTATTGTAGTGTTTATCAACAAAGATTTTGCGCTCGATCTTTTCAATTCAATTTTATGGAAAAACGAGCAGGAAGACATATGATTTTTTTTGGACCACTTGATAGATATAAACCTATGGATTCAGGAAAGGTATCACTGTAATTCATTGAAATTTTCCTTTAGACCAAATTTTGGAGACTTTTGTGACATGTTCACCCCCCTTTTTTGCTATATTTTGTATCTAAGAAATGCAGATTGTTGCCATGGTTACACCCAAAAGGGATTATATTTCACCCTTATGACCATTAGAAATCAAATCTATGGAAGATTCTCTTTCTACAAGTATATACATGCATAACACACATGTAAAGCCTTCTTTGTTAGACAGGAGGGGAAAGGGGGTGTTTAAAAATTATGAGTGTCAATTTTAAGTTTTTTTCCTAACTGTGTATTGCTACCTTATGGCATTTGACAAAGCAAATAATTGCCTTTTTTTCAGACAAACATACCACAAAACTATTGATATTTAGGTTATAGATACAATTCTAAGGAAGAAACAACCTTTAGTATGACAATGTATGTTAGTTTTGTTGTTTATTGTCCTTAGCAACCAATATAGACATTTTGACACATAGACTTGGTTCCGTTATTAATTGATACTTTATTGGCTACCCCTTGGAAAAGAAGATTGCGCGTTATGTAGAAACCTTAGAAGGGAACGCTTTATATTTTTTCATGCGACTAAATCAAATTTATTATTTTAGAAAGTATAAAGTCACAATTTAGCATGAAATTAAGCCCAATTTTTTCCCCGCTGTTATAAATAAATTCAGTATTGACTAAATTTTAACCAAGGCCTTGGTATGGTAATACACAACAAAATTGACATTCTAGAGCTTTAAAATAGCTTTAACTTGTAGAAGTTGTCTACTGTTAAGGTTAATTTAGGTTTTAAAACAAGGAAATACAGGCTTAGAAGGTATAGTTTTAGAAAATTGACTAAAAAAGGAGAAAATGCACTTGGACATGGCATGTTTCATAAAATCACTTTTTTGTTGCATTTCAGTGTCAACTGCTAACCTTCATAAAATATTTATTTCTGAACCGATTTTCAAAACTAGCAGGCGAAAATGCTCGTTTAAACTAGTAGAAAACAGAAATCCATTTAAAGTGGAATTGGGGAAAAAAAATGTTAATCCTTAAGGTAGCAATACACAGTTAGAAGTTTAGTTTCGCATTATGGCCCCTGTGAATTTTTTAAATATGAAAGTTTTTGTACAATAAAATTGATTTTTAGGTAATTGAAGAATAATATAGCCTTCTTAGTGGGTTTATATGAACATTTAGATTGATTTTAACATGTTTTATAGGCCATTTCAATGATTGACAGTCCGTATTTTCCTATCCGTACCGTTCATAGGTCCATAAATTATTGTAGTGTTTATCAACAAAGATTTTGCGCTCGATCTTTTCAATTCAATTTTATGGAAAACGAGCAGGAAGACATATGATTTTTTTTGGACCACTTGATAGATATAAACCTATGGATTCAGGAAAGGTATCACTGTAATTCATTGAAATTTTCCTTTAGACCAAATTTTGGAGACTTTTGTGACATGTTCACCCCCCTTTTTTGCTATATTTTGTATCTAAGAAATGCAGATTGTTGCCATGGTTACACCCAAAAGGGATTATATTTCACCCTTATGACCATTAGAAATCAAATCTATGGAAGATTCTCTTTCTACAAGTATATACATGCATAACACACATGTAAAGCCTTCTTTGTTAGACAGGAGGGGAAAGGGGGTGTTTAAAAATTATGAGTGTCAATTTTAAGTTTTTTTCCTAACTGTGTATTGCTACCTTATGGCATTTGACAAAGCAAATAATTGCCTTTTTTTCAGACAAACATACCACAAAACTATTGATATTTAGGTTATAGATACAATTCTAAGGAAGAAACAACCTTTAGTATGACAATGTATGTTAGTTTTGTTGTTTATTGTCCTTAGCAACCAATATAGACATTTTGACACATAGACTTGGTTCCGTTATTAATTGATACTTTATTGGCTACCCCTTGGAAAAGAAGATTGCGCGTTATGTAGAAACCTTAGAAGGGAACGCTTTATATTTTTTCATGCGACTAAATCAAATTTATTATTTTAGAAAGTATAAAGTCACAATTTAGCATGAAATTAAGCCCAATTTTTTCCCCGCTGTTATAAATAAATTCAGTATTGACTAAATTTTAACCAAGGCCTTGGTATGGTAATACACAACAAAATTGACATTCTAGAGCTTTAAAATAGCTTTAACTTGTAGAAGTTGTCTACTGTTAAGGTTAATTTAGGTTTTAAAACAAGGAAATACAGGCTTAGAAGGTATAGTTTTAGAAAATTGACTAAAAAAGGAGAAAATGCACTTGGACATGGCATGTTTCATAAAATCACTTTTTTGTTGCATTTCAGTGTCAACTGCTAACCTTCATAAAATATTTATTTCTGAACCGATTTTCAAAACTAGCAGGCGAAAATGCTCGTTTAAACTAGTAGAAAACAGAAATCCATTTAAAGTGGAATTGGGGAAAAAAAATGTTAATCCTTAAGGTAGCAATACACAGTTAGAAGTTTAGTTTCGCATTATGGCCCCTGTGAATTTTTTAAATATGAAAGTTTTTGTACAATAAAATTGATTTTTAGGTAATTGAAGAATAATATAGCCTTCTTAGTGGGTTTATATGAACATTTAGATTGATTTTAACATGTTTTATAGGCCATTTCAATGATTGACAGTCCGTATTTTCCTATCCGTACCGTTCATAGGTCCATAAATTATTGTAGTGTTTATCAACAAAGATTTTGCGCTCGATCTTTTCAATTCAATTTTATGGAAAAACGAGCAGGAAGACATATGATTTTTTTTGGACCACTTGATAGATATAAACCTATGGATTCAGGAAAGGTATCACTGTAATTCATTGAAATTTTCCTTTAGACCAAATTTTGGAGACTTTTGTGACATGTTCACCCCCCTTTTTTGCTATATTTTGTATCTAAGAAATGCAGATTGTTGCCATGGTTACACCCAAAAGGGATTATATTTCACCCTTATGACCATTAGAAATCAAATCTATGGAAGATTCTCTTTCTACAAGTATATACATGCATAACACACATGTAAAGCCTTCTTTGTTAGACAGGAGGGGAAAGGGGGTGTTTAAAAATTATGAGTGTCAATTTTAAGTTTTTTTCCTAACTGTGTATTGCTACCTTATGGCATTTGACAAAGCAAATAATTGCCTTTTTTTCAGACAAACATACCACAAAACTATTGATATTTAGGTTATAGATACAATTCTAAGGAAGAAACAACCTTTAGTATGACAATGTATGTTAGTTTTGTTGTTTATTGTCCTTAGCAACCAATATAGACATTTTGACACATAGACTTGGTTCCGTTATTAATTGATACTTTATTGGCTACCCCTTGGAAAAGAAGATTGCGCGTTATGTAGAAACCTTAGAAGGGAACGCTTTATATTTTTTCATGCGACTAAATCAAATTTATTATTTTAGAAAGTATAAAGTCACAATTTAGCATGAAATTAAGCCCAATTTTTTCCCCGCTGTTATAAATAAATTCAGTATTGACTAAATTTTAACCAAGGCCTTGGTATGGTAATACACAACAAAATTGACATTCTAGAGCTTTAAAATAGCTTTAACTTGTAGAAGTTGTCTACTGTTAAGGTTAATTTAGGTTTTAAAACAAGGAAATACAGGCTTAGAAGGTATAGTTTTAGAAAATTGACTAAAAAAGGAGAAAATGCACTTGGACATGGCATGTTTCATAAAATCACTTTTTTGTTGCATTTCAGTGTCAACTGCTAACCTTCATAAAATATTTATTTCTGAACCGATTTTCAAAACTAGCAGGCGAAAATGCTCGTTTAAACTAGTAGAAAACAGAAATCCATTTAAAGTGGAATTGGGAAAAAAAATGTTAATCCTTAAGGTAGCAATACACAGTTAGAAGTTTAGTTTCGCATTATGGCCCCTGTGAATTTTTTAAATATGAAAGTTTTTGTACAATAAAATTGATTTTTAGGTAATTGAAGAATAATATAGCCTTCTTAGTGGGTTTATATGAACATTTAGATTGATTTTAACATGTTTTATAGGCCATTTCAATGATTGACAGTCCGTATTTTCCTATCCGTACCGTTCATAGGTCCATAAATTATTGTAGTGTTTATCAACAAAGATTTTGCGCTCGATCTTTTCAATTCAATTTTATGGAAAACGAGCAGGAAGACATATGATTTTTTTTGGACCACTTGATAGATATAAACCTATGGATTCAGGAAAGGTATCACTGTAATTCATTGAAATTTTCCTTTAGACCAAATTTTGGAGACTTTTGTGACATGTTCACCCCCCTTTTTTGCTATATTTTGTATCTAAGAAATGCAGATTGTTGCCATGGTTACACCCAAAAGGGATTATATTTCACCCTTATGACCATTAGAAATCAAATCTATGGAAGATTCTCTTTCTACAAGTATATACATGCATAACACACATGTAAAGCCTTCTTTGTTAGACAGGAGGGGAAAGGGGGTGTTTAAAAATTATGAGTGTCAATTTTAAGTTTTTTTCCTAACTGTGTATTGCTACCTTATGGCATTTGACAAAGCAAATAATTGCCTTTTTTTCAGACAAACATACCACAAAACTATTGATATTTAGGTTATAGATACAATTCTAAGGAAGAAACAACCTTTAGTATGACAATGTATGTTAGTTTTGTTGTTTATTGTCCTTAGCAACCAATATAGACATTTTGACACATAGACTTGGTTCCGTTATTAATTGATACTTTATTGGCTACCCCTTGGAAAAGAAGATTGCGCGTTATGTAGAAACCTTAGAAGGGAACGCTTTATATTTTTTCATGCGACTAAATCAAATTTATTATTTTAGAAAGTATAAAGTCACAATTTAGCATGAAATTAAGCCCAATTTTTTCCCCGCTGTTATAAATAAATTCAGTATTGACTAAATTTTAACCAAGGCCTTGGTATGGTAATACACAACAAAATTGACATTCTAGAGCTTTAAAATAGCTTTAACTTGTAGAAGTTGTCTACTGTTAAGGTTAATTTAGGTTTTTAAACAAGGAAATACAGGCTTAGAAGGTATAGTTTTAGAAAATTGACTAAAAAAGGAGAAAATGCACTTGGACATGGCATGTTTCATAAAATCACTTTTTTGTTGCATTTCAGTGTCAACTGCTAACCTTCATAAAATATTTATTTCTGAACCGATTTTCAAAACTAGCAGGCGAAAATGCTCGTTTTAACTAGTAGAAAACAGAAATCCATTTAAAGTGGAATTGGGAAAAAAAATGTTAATCCTTATGGCATTTGACAAAGCAAATAATTGCCTTTTTTCAGACAAACATACCACAAAACTATTGATATTTAGGTTATAGATACAATTCTAAGGAAGAAACAACCTTTAGTATGACAATGTATGTTAGTTTTGTTGTTTATTGTCCTTAGCAACCAATATAGACATTTTGACACATAGACTTGGTTCCGTTATTAATTGATACTTTATTGGCTACCCCTTGGAAAAGAAGATTGCGCGTTATGTAGAAACCTTAGAAGGGAACGTTTTATATTTTTTCATGCGACTAAATCAAATTTATTATTTTAGAAAGTATAAAGTCACAATTTAGCATGAAATTAAGCCCAATTTTTTCCCCGCTGTTATAAATAAATTCAGTATTGACTAAATTTTAACCAAGGCCTTGGTATGGTAATACACAACAAAATTGACATTCTAGAGCTTTAAAATAGCTTTAACTTGTAGAAGTTGTCTACTGTTAAGGTTAATTTAGGTTTTTAAACAAGGAAATACAGGCTTAGAAGGTATAGTTTTAGAAAATTGACTAAAAAAGGAGAAAATGCACTTGGACATGGCATGTTTCATAAAATCACTTTTTTGTTGCATTTCAGTGTCAACTGCTAACCTTCATAAAATATTTATTTCTGAACCGATTTTCAAAACTAGCAGGCGAAAATGCTCGTTTTAACTAGTAGAAAACAGAAATCCATTTAAAGTGGAATTGGGAAAAAAAATGTTAATCCTTATGGCATTTGACAAAGCAAATAATTGCCTTTTTTTCAGACAAACATACCACAAAACTATTGATATTTAGGTTATAGATACAATTCTAAGGAAGAAACAACCTTTAGTATGACAATGTATGTTAGTTTTGTTGTTTATTGTCCTTAGCAACCAATATAGACATTTTGACACATAGACTTGGTTCCGTTATTAATTGATACTTTATTGGCTACCCCTTGGAAAAGAAGATTGCGCGTTATGTAGAAACCTTAGAAGGGAACGTTTTATATTTTTTCATGCGACTAAATCAAATTTATTATTTTAGAAAGTATAAAGTCACAATTTAGCATGAAATTAAGCCCAATTTTTTCCCCGCTGTTATAAATAAATTCAGTATTGACTAAATTTTAACCAAGGCCTTGGTATGGTAATACACAACAAAATTGACATTCTAGAGCTTTAAAATAGCTTTAACTTGTAGAAGTTGTCTACTGTTAAGGTTAATTTAGGTTTTTAAACAAGGAAATACAGGCTTAGAAGGTATAGTTTTAGAAAATTGACTAAAAAAGGAGAAAATGCACTTGGACATGGCATGTTTCATAAAATCACTTTTTTGTTGCATTTCAGTGTCAACTGCTAACCTTCATAAAATATTTATTTCTGAACCGATTTTCAAAACTAGCAGGCGAAAATGCTCGTTTTAACTAGTAGAAAACAGAAATCCATTTAAAGTGGAATTGGGAAAAAAAATGTTAATCCTTAAGGTAGCAATACACAGTTAGAAGTTTAGTTTCGCATTATGGCCCCTGTGAATTTTTTAAATATGAAAGTTTTTGTACAATAAAATTGATTTTTAGGTAATTGAAGAATAATATAGCCTTCTTAGTGGGTTTATATGAACATTTAGATTGATTTTAACATGTTTTATAGGCCATTTCAATGATTGACAGTCCGTATTTTCCTATCCGTACCGTTCATAGGTCCATAAATTATTGTAGTGTTTATCAACAAAGATTTTGCGCTCGATCTTTTCAATTCAATTTTATGGAAAAACGAGCAGGAAGACATATGATTTTTTTTGGACCACTTGATAGATATAAACCTATGGATTCAGGAAAGGTATCACTGTAATTCATTGAAATTTTCCTTTAGACCAAATTTTGGAGACTTTTGTGACATGTTCACCCCCCTTTTTTGCTATATTTTGTATCTAAGAAATGCAGATTGTTGCCATGGTTACACCCAAAAGGGATTATATTTCACCCTTATGACCATTAGAAATCAAATCTATGGAAGATTCTCTTTCTACAAGTATATACATGCATAACACACATGTAAAGCCTTCTTTGTTAGACAGGAGGGGAAAGGGGGTGTTTAAAAATTATGAGTGTCAATTTTAAGTTTTTTTCCTAACTGTGTATTGCTACCTTATGGCATTTGACAAAGCAAATAATTGCCTTTTTTTCAGACAAACATACCACAAAACTATTGATATTTAGGTTATAGATACAATTCTAAGGAAGAAACAACCTTTAGTATGACAATGTATGTTAGTTTTGTTGTTTATTGTCCTTAGCAACCAATATAGACATTTTGACACATAGACTTGGTTCCGTTATTAATTGATACTTTATTGGCTACCCCTTGGAAAAGAAGATTGCGCGTTATGTAGAAACCTTAGAAGGGAACGCTTTATATTTTTTCATGCGACTAAATCAAATTTATTATTTTAGAAAGTATAAAGTCACAATTTAGCATGAAATTAAGCCCAATTTTTTCCCCGCTGTTATAAATAAATTCAGTATTGACTAAATTTTAACCAAGGCCTTGGTATAGTAATACACAACAAAATTGACATTCTAGAGCTTTAAAATAGCTTTAACTTGTAGAAGTTGTCTACTGTTAAGGTTAATTTAGGTTTTTAAACAAGGAAATACAGGCTTAGAAGGTATAGTTTTAGAAAATTGACTAAAAAAGGAGAAAATGCACTTGGACATGGCATGTTTCATAAAATCACTTTTTTGTTGCATTTCAGTGTCAACTGCTAACCTTCATAAAATATTTATTTCTGAACCGATTTTCAAAACTAGCAGGCGAAAATGCTCGTTTTAACTAGTAGAAAACAGAAATCCATTTAAAGTGGAATTGGGAAAAAAAATGTTAATCCTTAAGGTAGCAATACACAGTTAGAAGTTTAGTTTCGCATTATGGCCCCTGTGAATTTTTTAAATATGAAAGTTTTTGTACAATAAAATTGATTTTTAGGTAATTGAAGAATAATATAGCCTTCTTAGTGGGTTTATATGAACATTTAGATTGATTTTAACATGTTTTATAGGCCATTTCAATGATTGACAGTCCGTATTTTCCTATCCGTACCGTTCATAGGTCCATAAATTATTGTAGTGTTTATCAACAAAGATTTTGCGCTCGATCTTTTCAATTCAATTTTATGGAAAAACGAGCAGGAAGACATATGATTTTTTTTGGACCACTTGATAGATATAAACCTATGGATTCAGGAAAGGTATCACTGTAATTCATTGAAATTTTCCTTTAGACCAAATTTTGGAGACTTTTGTGACATGTTCACCCCCCTTTTTTGCTATATTTTGTATCTAAGAAATGCAGATTGTTGCCATGGTTACACCCAAAAGGGATTATATTTCACCCTTATGACCATTAGAAATCAAATCTATGGAAGATTCTCTTTCTACAAGTATATACATGCATAACACACATGTAAAGCCTTCTTTGTTAGACAGGAGGGGAAAGGGGGTGTTTAAAAATTATGAGTGTCAATTTTAAGTTTTTTTCCTAACTGTGTATTGCTACCTTATGGCATTTGACAAAGCAAATAATTGCCTTTTTTTCAGACAAACATACCACAAAACTATTGATATTTAGGTTATAGATACAATTCTAAGGAAGAAACAACCTTTAGTATGACAATGTATGTTAGTTTTGTTGTTTATTGTCCTTAGCAACCAATATAGACATTTTGACACATAGACTTGGTTCCGTTATTAATTGATACTTTATTGGCTACCCCTTGGAAAAGAAGATTGCGCGTTATGTAGAAACCTTAGAAGGGAACGCTTTATATTTTTTCATGCGACTAAATCAAATTTATTATTTTAGAAAGTATAAAGTCACAATTTAGCATGAAATTAAGCCCAATTTTTTCCCCGCTGTTATAAATAAATTCAGTATTGACTAAATTTTAACCAAGGCCTTGGTATGGTAATACACAACAAAATTGACATTCTAGAGCTTTAAAATAGCTTTAACTTGTAGAAGTTGTCTACTGTTAAGGTTAATTTAGGTTTTAAAACAAGGAAATACAGGCTTAGAAGGTATAGTTTTAGAAAATTGACTAAAAAAGGAGAAAATGCACTTGGACATGGCATGTTTCATAAAATCACTTTTTTGTTGCATTTCAGTGTCAACTGCTAACCTTCATAAAATATTTATTTCTGAACCGATTTTCAAAACTAGCAGGCGAAAATGCTCGTTTAAACTAGTAGAAAACAGAAATCCATTTAAAGTGGAATTGGGGAAAAAAAATGTTAATCCTTGAGGTAGCAATACACAGTTAGAAGTTTAGTTTCGCATTATGGCCCCTGTGAATTTTTTAAATATGAAAGTTTTTGTACAATAAAATTGATTTTTAGGTAATTGAAGAATAATATAGCCTTCTTAGTGGGTTTATATGAACATTTAGATTGATTTTAACATGTTTTATAGGCCATTTCAATGATTGACAGTCCGTATTTTCCTATCCGTACCGTTCATAGGTCCATAAATTATTGTAGTGTTTATCAACAAAGATTTTGCGCTCGATCTTTTCAATTCAATTTTATGGAAAAACGAGCAGGAAGACATATGATTTTTTTTGGACCACTTGATAGATATAAACCTATGGATTCAGGAAAGGTATCACTGTAATTCATTGAAATTTTCCTTTAGACCAAATTTTGGAGACTTTTGTGACATGTTCACCCCCCTTTTTTGCTATATTTTGTATCTAAGAAATGCAGATTGTTGCCATGGTTACACCCAAAAGGGATTATATTTCACCCTTATGACCATTAGAAATCAAATCTATGGAAGATTCTCTTTCTACAAGTATATACATGCATAACACACATGTAAAGCCTTCTTTGTTAGACAGGAGGGGAAAGGGGGTGTTTAAAAATTATGAGTGTCAATTTTAAGTTTTTTTCCTAACTGTGTATTGCTACCTTATGGCATTTGACAAAGCAAATAATTGCCTTTTTTTCAGACAAACATACCACAAAACTATTGATATTTAGGTTATAGATACAATTCTAAGGAAGAAACAACCTTTAGTATGACAATGTATGTTAGTTTTGTTGTTTATTGTCCTTAGCAACCAATATAGACATTTTGACACATAGACTTGGTTCCGTTATTAATTGATACTTTATTGGCTACCCCTTGGAAAAGAAGATTGCGCGTTATGTAGAAACCTTAGAAGGGAACGCTTTATATTTTTTCATGCGACTAAATCAAATTTATTATTTTAGAAAGTATAAAGTCACAATTTAGCATGAAATTAAGCCCAATTTTTTCCCCGCTGTTATAAATAAATTCAGTATTGACTAAATTTTAACCAAGGCCTTGGTATGGTAATACACAACAAAATTGACATTCTAGAGCTTTAAAATAGCTTTAACTTGTAGAAGTTGTCTACTGTTAAGGTTAATTTAGGTTTTAAAACAAGGAAATACAGGCTTAGAAGGTATAGTTTTAGAAAATTGACTAAAAAAGGAGAAAATGCACTTGGACATGGCATGTTTCATAAAATCACTTTTTTGTTGCATTTCAGTGTCAACTGCTAACCTTCATAAAATATTTATTTCTGAACCGATTTTCAAAACTAGCAGGCGAAAATGCTCGTTTAAACTAGTAGAAAACAGAAATCCATTTAAAGTGGAATTGGGGAAAAAAAATGTTAATCCTTAAGGTAGCAATACACAGTTAGAAGTTTAGTTTCGCATTATGGCCCCTGTGAATTTTTTAAATATGAAAGTTTTTGTACAATAAAATTGATTTTTAGGTAATTGAAGAATAATATAGCCTTCTTAGTGGGTTTATATGAACATTTAGATTGATTTTAACATGTTTTATAGGCCATTTCAATGATTGACAGTCCGTATTTTCCTATCCGTACCGTTCATAGGTCCATAAATTATTGTAGTGTTTATCAACAAAGATTTTGCGCTCGATCTTTTCAATTCAATTTTATGGAAAAACGAGCAGGAAGACATATGATTTTTTTTGGACCACTTGATAGATATAAACCTATGGATTCAGGAAAGGTATCACTGTAATTCATTGAAATTTTCCTTTAGACCAAATTTTGGAGACTTTTGTGACATGTTCACCCCCCTTTTTTGCTATATTTTGTATCTAAGAAATGCAGATTGTTGCCATGGTTACACCCAAAAGGGATTATATTTCACCCTTATGACCATTAGAAATCAAATCTATGGAAGATTCTCTTTCTACAAGTATATACATGCATAACACACATGTAAAGCCTTCTTTGTTAGACAGGAGGGGAAAGGGGGTGTTTAAAAATTATGAGTGTCAATTTTAAGTTTTTTTCCTAACTGTGTATTGACTAAATCAAATTTATTATTTTAGAAAGTATAAAGTCACAATTTAGCATGAAATTAAGCCCAATTTTTTCCCCGCTGTTATAAATAAATTCAGTATTGACTAAATTTTAACCAAGGCCTTGGTATGGTAATACACAACAAAATTGACATTCTAGAGCTTTAAAATAGCTTTAACTTGTAGAAGTTGTCTACTGTTAAGGTTAATTTAGGTTTTAAAACAAGGAAATACAGGCTTAGAAGGTATAGTTTTAGAAAATTGACTAAAAAAGGAGAAAATGCACTTGGACATGGCATGTTTCATAAAATCACTTTTTTGTTGCATTTCAGTGTCAACTGCTAACCTTCATAAAATATTTATTTCTGAACCGATTTTCAAAACTAGCAGGCGAAAATGCTCGTTTAAACTAGTAGAAAACAGAAATCCATTTAAAGTGGAATTGGGAAAAAAAATGTTAATCCTTAAGGTAGCAATACACAGTTAGAAGTTTAGTTTCGCATTATGGCCCCTGTGAATTTTTTAAATATGAAAGTTTTTGTACAATAAAATTGATTTTTAGGTAATTGAAGAATAATATAGCCTTCTTAGTGGGTTTATATGAACATTTAGATTGATTTTAACATGTTTTATAGGCCATTTCAATGATTGACAGTCCGTATTTTCCTATCCGTACCGTTCATAGGTCCATAAATTATTGTAGTGTTTATCAACAAAGATTTTGCGCTCGATCTTTTCAATTCAATTTTATGGAAAAACGAGCAGGAAGACATATGATTTTTTTTGGACCACTTGATAGATATAAACCTATGGATTCAGGAAAGGTATCACTGTAATTCATTGAAATTTTCCTTTAGACCAAATTTTGGAGACTTTTGTGACATGTTCACCCCCCTTTTTTGCTATATTTTGTATCTAAGAAATGCAGATTGTTGCCATGGTTACACCCAAAAGGGATTATATTTCACCCTTATGACCATTAGAAATCAAATCTATGGAAGATTCTCTTTCTACAAGTATATACATGCATAACACACATGTAAAGCCTTCTTTGTTAGACAGGAGGGGAAAGGGGGTGTTTAAAAATTATGAGTGTCAATTTTAAGTTTTTTTCCTAACTGTGTATTGCTACCTTATGGCATTTGACAAAGCAAATAATTGCCTTTTTTTCAGACAAACATACCACAAAACTATTGATATTTAGGTTATAGATACAATTCTAAGGAAGAAACAACCTTTAGTATGACAATGTATGTTAGTTTTGTTGTTTATTGTCCTTAGCAACCAATATAGACATTTTGACACATAGACTTGGTTCCGTTATTAATTGATACTTTATTGGCTACCCCTTGGAAAAGAAGATTGCGCGTTATGTAGAAACCTTAGAAGGGAACGCTTTATATTTTTTCATGCGACTAAATCAAATTTATTATTTTAGAAAGTATAAAGTCACAATTTAGCATGAAATTAAGCCCAATTTTTTCCCCGCTGTTATAAATAAATTCAGTATTGACTAAATTTTAACCAAGGCCTTGGTATGGTAATACACAACAAAATTGACATTCTAGAGCTTTAAAATAGCTTTAACTTGTAGAAGTTGTCTACTGTTAAGGTTAATTTAGGTTTTTAAACAAGGAAATACAGGCTTAGAAGGTATAGTTTTAGAAAATTGACTAAAAAAGGAGAAAATGCACTTGGACATGGCATGTTTCATAAAATCACTTTTTTGTTGCATTTCAGTGTCAACTGCTAACCTTCATAAAATATTTATTTCTGAACCGATTTTCAAAACTAGCAGGCGAAAATGCTCGTTTTAACTAGTAGAAAACAGAAATCCATTTAAAGTGGAATTGGGAAAAAAAATGTTAATCCTTATGGCATTTGACAAAGCAAATAATTGCCTTTTTTTCAGACAAACATACCACAAAACTATTGATATTTAGGTTATAGATACAATTCTAAGGAAGAAACAACCTTTAGTATGACAATGTATGTTAGTTTTGTTGTTTATTGTCCTTAGCAACCAATATAGACATTTTGACACATAGACTTGGTTCCGTTATTAATTGATACTTTATTGGCTACCCCTTGGAAAAGAAGATTGCGCGTTATGTAGAAACCTTAGAAGGGAACGCTTTATATTTTTTCATGCGACTAAATCAAATTTATTATTTTAGAAAGTATAAAGTCACAATTTAGCATGAAATTAAGCCCAATTTTTTCCCCGCTGTTATAAATAAATTCAGTATTGACTAAATTTTAACCAAGGCCTTGGTATGGTAATACACAACAAAATTGACATTCTAGAGCTTTAAAATAGCTTTAACTTGTAGAAGTTGTCTACTGTTAAGGTTAATTTAGGTTTTTAAACAAGGAAATACAGGCTTAGAAGGTATAGTTTTAGAAAATTGACTAAAAAAGGAGAAAATGCACTTGGACATGGCATGTTTCATAAAATCACTTTTTTGTTGCATTTCAGTGTCAACTGCTAACCTTCATAAAATATTTATTTCTGAACCGATTTTCAAAACTAGCAGGCGAAAATGCTCGTTTTAACTAGTAGAAAACAGAAATCCATTTAAAGTGGAATTGGGGAAAAAAATGTTAATCCTTAAGGTAGCAATACACAGTCAGAAGTTTAGTTTCGCATTATGGCCCCTGTGAATTTTTTAAATATGAAAGTTTTTGTACAATAAAATTGATTTTTAGGTAATTGAAGAATAATATAGCCTTCTTAGTGGGTTTATATGAACATTTAGATTGATTTTAACATGTTTTATAGGCCATTTCAATGATTGACAGTCCGTATTTTCCTATCCGTACCGTTCATAGGTCCATAAATTATTGTAGTGTTTATCAACAAAGATTTTGCGCTCGATCTTTTCAATTCAATTTTATGGAAAAACGAGCAGGAAGACATATGATTTTTTTTGGACCACTTGATAGATATAAACCTATGGATTCAGGAAAGGTATCACTGTAATTCATTGAAATTTTCCTTTAGACCAAATTTTGGAGACTTTTGTGACATGTTCACCCCCCTTTTTTGCTATATTTTGTATCTAAGAAATGCAGATTGTTGCCATGGTTACACCCAAAAGGGATTATATTTCACCCTTATGACCATTAGAAATCAAATCTATGGAAGATTCTCTTTCTACAAGTATATACATGCATAACACACATGTAAAGCCTTCTTTGTTAGACAGGAGGGGAAAGGGGGTGTTTAAAAATTATGAGTGTCAATTTTAAGTTTTTTTCCTAACTGTGTATTGCTACCTTATGGCATTTGACAAAGCAAATAATTGCCTTTTTTTCAGACAAACATACCACAAAACTATTGATATTTAGGTTATAGATACAATTCTAAGGAAGAAACAACCTTTAGTATGACAATGTATGTTAGTTTTGTTGTTTATTGTCCTTAGCAACCAATATAGACATTTTGACACATAGACTTGGTTCCGTTATTAATTGATACTTTATTGGCTACCCCTTGGAAAAGAAGATTGCGCGTTATGTAGAAACCTTAGAAGGGAACGCTTTATATTTTTTCATGCGACTAAATCAAATTTATTATTTTAGAAAGTATAAAGTCACAATTTAGCATGAAATTAAGCCCAATTTTTTCCCCGCTGTTATAAATAAATTCAGTATTGACTAAATTTTAACCAAGGCCTTGGTATGGTAATACACAACAAAATTGACATTCTAGAGCTTTAAAATAGCTTTAACTTGTAGAAGTTGTCTACTGTTAAGGTTAATTTAGGTTTTAAAACAAGGAAATACAGGCTTAGAAGGTATAGTTTTAGAAAATTGACTAAAAAAGGAGAAAATGCACTTGGACATGGCATGTTTCATAAAATCACTTTTTTGTTGCATTTCAGTGTCAACTGCTAACCTTCATAAAATATTTATTTCTGAACCGATTTTCAAAACTAGCAGGCGAAAATGCTCGTTTAAACTAGTAGAAAACAGAAATCCATTTAAAGTGGAATTGGGGAAAAAAAATGTTAATCCTTAAGGTAGCAATACACAGTTAAAAGTTTAGTTTCGCATTATGGCCCCTGTGAATTTTTTAAATATGAAAGTTTTTGTACAATAAAATTGATTTTTAGGTAATTGAAGAATAATATAGCCTTCTTAGTGGGTTTATATGAACATTTAGATTGATTTTAACATGTTTTATAGGCCATTTCAATGATTGACAGTCCGTATTTTCCTATCCGTACCGTTCATAGGTCCATAAATTATTGTAGTGTTTATCAACAAAGATTTTGCGCTCGATCTTTTCAATTCAATTTTATGGAAAAACGAGCAGGAAGACATATGATTTTATTTGGACCACTTGATAGATATAAACCTATGGATTCAGGAAAGGTATCACTGTAATTCATTGAAATTTTCCTTTAGACCAAATTTTGGAGACTTTTGTGACATGTTCACCCCCCTTTTTTGCTATATTTTGTATCTAAGAAATGCAGATTGTTGCCATGGTTACACCCAAAAGGGATTATATTTCACCCTTATGACCATTAGAAATCAAATCTATGGAAGATTCTCTTTCTACAAGTATATACATGCATAACACACATGTAAAGCCTTCTTTGTTAGACAGGAGGGGAAAGGGGGTGTTTAAAAATTATGAGTGTCAATTTTAAGTTTTTTTCCTAACTGTGTATTGACTAAATCAAATTTATTATTTTAGAAAGTATAAAGTCACAATTTAGCATGAAATTAAGCCCAATTTTTTCCCCGCTGTTATAAATAAATTCAGTATTGACTAAATTTTAACCAAGGCCTTGGTATGGTAATACACAACAAAATTGACATTCTAGAGCTTTAAAATAGCTTTAACTTGTAGAAGTTGTCTACTGTTAAGGTTAATTTAGGTTTTAAAACAAGGAAATACAGGCTTAGAAGGTATAGTTTTAGAAAATTGACTAAAAAAGGAGAAAATGCACTTGGACATGGCATGTTTCATAAAATCACTTTTTTGTTGCATTTCAGTGTCAACTGCTAACCTTCATAAAATATTTATTTCTGAACCGATTTTCAAAACTAGCAGGCGAAAATGCTCGTCTAAACTAGTAGAAAACAGAAATCCATTTAAAGTGGAATTGGGGAAAAAAAATGTTAATCCTTAAGGTAGCAATACACAGTTAGAAGTTTAGTTTCGCATTATGGCCCCTGTGAATTTTTTAAATATGAAAGTTTTTGTACAATAAAATTGATTTTTAGGTAATTGAAGAATAATATAGCCTTCTTAGTGGGTTTATATGAACATTTAGATTGATTTTAACATGTTTTATAGGCCATTTCAATGATTGACAGTCCGTATTTTCCTATCCGTACCGTTCATAGGTCCATAAATTATTGTAGTGTTTATCAACAAAGATTTTGCGCTCGATCTTTTCAATTCAATTTTATGGAAAAACGAGCAGGAAGACATATGATTTTTTTTGGACCACTTGATAGATATAAACCTATGGATTCAGGAAAGGTATCACTGTAATTCATTGAAATTTTCCTTTAGACCAAATTTTGGAGACTTTTGTGACATGTTCACGCCCCTTTTTTGCTATATTTTGTATCTAAGAAATGCAGATTGTTGCCATGGTTACACCCAAAAGGGATTATATTTCACCCTTATGACCATTAGAAATTAAATCTATGGAAGATTCTCTTTCTACAAGTATATACATGCATAACACACATGTAAAGCCTTCTTTGTTAGACAGGAGGGGAAAGGGGGTGTTTAAAAATTATGAGTGTCAATTTTAAGTTTTTTTCCTAACTGTGTATTGCTACCTTATGGCATTTGACAAAGCAAATAATTGCCTTTTTTTCAGACAAACATACCACAAAACTATTGATATTTAGGTTATAGATACAATTCTAAGGAAGAAACAACCTTTAGTATGACAATGTATGTTAGTTTTGTTGTTTATTGTCCTTAGCAACCAATATAGACATTTTGACACATAGACTTGGTTCCGTTATTAATTGATACTTTATTGGCTACCCCTTGGAAAAGAAGATTGCGCGTTATGTAGAAACCTTAGAAGGGAACGCTTTATATTTTTTCATGCGACTAAATCAAATTTATTATTTTAGAAAGTATAAAGTCACAATTTAGCATGAAATTAAGCCCAATTTTTTCCCCGCTGTTATAAATAAATTCAGTATTGACTAAATTTTAACCAAGGCCTTGGTATGGTAATACACAACAAAATTGACATTCTAGAGCTTTAAAATAGCTTTAACTTGTAGAAGTTGTCTACTGTTAAGGTTAATTTAGGTTTTAAAACAAGGAAATACAGGCTTAGAAGGTATAGTTTTAGAAAATTGACTAAAAAAGGAGAAAATGCACTTGGACATGGCATGTTTCATAAAATCACTTTTTTGTTGCATTTCAGTGTCAACTGCTAACCTTCATAAAATATTTATTTCTGAACCGATTTTCAAAACTAGCAGGCGAAAATGCTCGTTTAAACTAGTAGAAAACAGAAATCCATTTAAAGTGGAATTGGGGAAAAAAAATGTTAATCCTTAAGGTAGCAATACACAGTTAGAAGTTTAGTTTCGCATTATGGCCCCTGTGAATTTTTTAAATATGAAAGTTTTTGTACAATAAAATTGATTTTTAGGTAATTGAAGAATAATATAGCCTTCTTAGTGGGTTTATATGAACATTTAGATTGATTTTAACATGTTTTATAGGCCATTTCAATGATTGACAGTCCGTATTTTCCTATCCGTACCGTTCATAGGTCCATAAATTATTGTAGTGTTTATCAACAAAGATTTTGCGCTCGATCTTTTCAATTCAATTTTATGGAAAAACGAGCAGGAAGACATATGATTTTTTTTGGACCACTTGATAGATATAAACCTATGGATTCAGGAAAGGTATCACTGTAATTCATTGAAATTTTCCTTTAGACCAAATTTTGGAGACTTTTGTGACATGTTCACGCCCCTTTTTTGCTATATTTTGTATCTAAGAAATGCAGATTGTTGCCATGGTTACACCCAAAAGGGATTATATTTCACCCTTATGACCATTAGAAATTAAATCTATGGAAGATTCTCTTTCTACAAGTATATACATGCATAACACACATGTAAAGCCTTCTTTGTTAGACAGGAGGGGAAAGGGGGTGTTTAAAAATTATGAGTGTCAATTTTAAGTTTTTTTCCTAACTGTGTATTGCTACCTTATGGCATTTGACAAAGCAAATAATTGCCTTTTTTTCAGACAAACATACCACAAAACTATTGATATTTAGGTTATAGATACAATTCTAAGGAAGAAACAACCTTTAGTATGACAATGTATGTTAGTTTTGTTGTTTATTGTCCTTAGCAACCAATATAGACATTTTGACACATAGACTTGGTTCCGTTATTAATTGATACTTTATTGGCTACCCCTTGGAAAAGAAGATTGCGCGTTATGTAGAAACCTTAGAAGGGAACGCTTTATATTTTTTCATGCGACTAAATCAAATTTATTATTTTAGAAAGTATAAAGTCACAATTTAGCATGAAATTAAGCCCAATTTTTTCCCCGCTGTTATAAATAAATTCAGTAGTGACTAAATTTTAACCAAGGCCTTGGTATGGTAATAAACAACAAAATTGACATTCTAGAGCTTTAAAATAGCTTTAACTTGTAGAAGTTGTCTACTGTTAAGGTTAATTTAGGTTTTTAAACAAGGAAATACAGGCTTAGAAGGTATAGTTTTAGAAAATTGACTAAAAAAGGAGAAAATGCACTTGGACATGGCATGTTTCATAAAATCACTTTTTTGTTGCATTTCAGTGTCAACTGCTAACCTTCATAAAATATTTATTTCTGAACCGATTTTCAAAACTAGCAGGCGAAAATGCTCGTTTAAACTAGTAGAAAACAGAAATCCATTTAAAGTGGAATTGGGAAAAAAAATGTTAATCCTTAAGGTAGCAATACACAGTTAGAAGTTTAGTTTCGCATTATGGCCCCTGTGAATTTTTTAAATATGAAAGTTTTTGTACAATAAAATTGATTTTTAGGTAATTGAAGAATAATATAGCCTTCTTAGTGGGTTTATATGAACATTTAGATTGATTTTAACATGTTTTATAGGCCATTTCAATGATTGACAGTCCGTATTTTCCTATCCGTACCGTTCATAGGTCCATAAATTATTGTAGTGTTTATCAACAAAGATTTTGCGCTCGATCTTTTCAATTCAATTTTATGGAAAAACGAGCAGGAAGACATATGATTTTTTTTGGACCACTTGATAGATATAAACCTATGGATTCAGGAAAGGTATCACTGTAATTCATTGAAATTTTCCTTTAGACAAAATTTTTGAGACTTTTGTGACATGTTCACCCCCCTTTTTTGCTATATTTTGTATCTAAGAAATGCAGATTGTTGCCATGGTTACACCCAAAAGGGATTATATTTCACCCTTATGACCATTAGAAATCAAATCTATGGAAGATTCTCTTTCTACAAGTATATACATGCATAACACACATGTAAAGCCTTCTTTGTTAGACAGGAGGGGAAAGGGGGTGTTTAAAAATTATGAGTGTCAATTTTAAGTTTTTTTCCTAACTGTGTATTGCTACCTTATGGCATTTGACAAAGCAAATAATTGCCTTTTTTTCAGACAAACATACCACAAAACTATTGATATTTAGGTTATAGATACAATTCTAAGGAAGAAACAACCTTTAGTATGACAATGTATGTTAGTTTTGTTGTTTATTGTCCTTAGCAACCAATATAGACATTTTGACACATAGACTTGGTTCCGTTATTAATTGATACTTTATTGGCTACCCCTTGGAAAAGAAGATTGCGCGTTATGTAGAAACCTTAGAAGGGAACGCTTTATATTTTTTCATGCGACTAAATCAAATTTATTATTTTAGAAAGTATAAAGTCACAATTTAGCATGAAATTAAGCCCAATTTTTTCCCCGCTGTTATAAATAAATTCAGTATTGACTAAATTTTAACCAAGGCCTTGGTATAGTAATACACAACAAAATTGACATTCTAGAGCTTTAAAATAGCTTTAACTTGTAGAAGTTGTTTACTGTTAAGGTTAATTTAGGTTTTTAAACAAGGAAATACAGGCTTAGAAGGTATAGTTTTAGAAAATTGACTAAAAAAGGAGAAAATGCACTTGGACATGGCATGTTTCATAAAATCACTTTTTTGTTGCATTTCAGTGTCAACTGCTAACCTTCATAAAATATTTATTTCTGAACCGATTTTCAAAACTAGCAGGCGAAAATGCTCGTTTTAACTAGTAGAAAACAGAAATCCATTTAAAGTGGAATTGGGAAAAAAAATGTTAATCCTTAAGGTAGCAATACACAGTTAGAAGTTTAGTTTCGCATTATGGCCCCTGTGAATTTTTTAAATATGAAAGTTTTTGTACAATAAAATTGATTTTTAGGTAATTGAAGAATAATATAGCCTTCTTAGTGGGTTTATATGAACATTTAGATTGATTTTAACATGTTTTATAGGCCATTTCAATGATTGACAGTCCGTATTTTCCTATCCGTACCGTTCATAGGTCCATAAATTATTGTAGTGTTTATCAACAAAGATTTTGCGCTCGATCTTTTCTATTCAATTTTATGGAAAAACGAGCAGGAAGACATATGATTTTTTTTGGACCACTTGATAGATATAAACCTATGGATTCAGGAAAGGTATCACTGTAATTCATTGAAATTTTCCTTTAGACCAAATTTTGGAGACTTTTGTGACATGTTCACGCCCCTTTTTTGCTATATTTTGTATCTAAGAAATGCAGATTGTTGCCATGGTTACACCCAAAAGGGATTATATTTCACCCTTATGACCATTAGAAATCAAATCTATGGAAGATTCTCTTTCTACAAGTATATACATGCATAACACACATGTAAAGCCTTCTTTGTTAGACAGGAGGGGAAAGGGGGTGTTTAAAAATTATGAGTGTCAATTTTAAGTTTTTTTCCTAACTGTGTATTGCTACCTTATGGCATTTGACAAAGCAAATAATTGCCTTTTTTTCAGACAAACATACCACAAAACTATTGATATTTAGGTTATAGATACAATTCTAAGGAAGAAACAACCTTTAGTATGACAATGTATGTTAGTTTTGTTGTTTATTGTCCTTAGCAACCAATATAGACATTTTGACACATAGACTTGGTTCCGTTATTAATTGATACTTTATTGGCTACCCCTTGGAAAAGAAGATTGCGCGTTATGTAGAAACCTTAGAAGGGAACGCTTTATATTTTTTCATGCGACTAAATCAAATTTATTATTTTAGAAAGTATAAAGTCACAATTTAGCATGAAATTAAGCCCAATTTTTTCCCCGCTGTTATAAATAAATTCAGTATTGACTAAATTTTAACCAAGGCCTTGGTATGGTAATACACAACAAAATTGACATTCTAGAGCTTTAAAATAGCTTTAACTTGTAGAAGTTGTCTACTGTTAAGGTTAATTTAGGTTTTAAAACAAGGAAATACAGGCTTAGAAGGTATAGTTTTAGAAAATTGACTAAAAAAGGAGAAAATGCACTTGGACATGGCATGTTTCATAAAATCACTTTTTTGTTGCATTTCAGTGTCAACTGCTAACCTTCATAAAATATTTATTTCTGAACCGATTTTCAAAACTAGCAGGCGAAAATGCTCGTTTAAACTAGTAGAAAACAGAAATCCATTTAAAGTGGAATTGGGGAAAAAAAATGTTAATCCTTAAGGTAGCAATACACAGTTAGAAGTTTAGTTTCGCATTATGGCCCCTGTGAATTTTTTAAATATGAAAGTTTTTGTACAATAAAATTGATTTTTAGGTAATTGAAGAATAATATAGCCTTCTTAGTGGGTTTATATGAACATTTAGATTGATTTTAACATGTTTTATAGGCCATTTCAATGATTGACAGTCCGTATTTTCCTATCCGTACCGTTCATAGGTCCATAAATTATTGTAGTGTTTATCAACAAAGATTTTGCGCTCGATCTTTTCAATTCAATTTTATGGAAAAACGAGCAGGAAGACATATGATTTTTTTTGGACCACTTGATAGATATAAACCTATGGATTCAGGAAAGGTATCACTGTAATTCATTGAAATTTTCCTTTAGACCAAATTTTGGAGACTTTTGTGACATGTTCACCCCCCTTTTTTGCTATATTTTGTATCTAAGAAATGCAGATTGTTGCCATGGTTACACCCAAAAGGGATTATATTTCACCCTTATGACCATTAGAAATCAAATCTATGGAAGATTCTCTTTCTACAAGTATATACATGCATAACACACATGTAAAGCCTTCTTTGTTAGACAGGAGGGGAAAGGGGGTGTTTAAAAATTATGAGTGTCAATTTTAAGTTTTTTTCCTAACTGTGTATTGCTACCTAACTTAAATATTCAGTTTTAACAAAACAAGACAAATACTTTATTAAAGTCCCACCACTTGTAACATATAAAATATAATGCACAGTAAAACACAAGTTAACAACAAGAGCCACTCTATAAAGAGTTATGAGAGGCTATAAAATAGTTTAACATCATACAAATACAATTCAACTATCATGAGCATAAAACACATTTTTGAATTAAGAAAAATGCTTTATAGAATTTGACAGAAACAATATCATAGTTTCCTCTCCAAGTCAACCATCGAACACTCGATCGCATGCACTCAAATAAATTTTACCACGAGACCACCAATAAATAGTTAAACTCTCCTTATTTAATGATATGATACGTTGAGCATCATTGATGAAGGTTGATCCAAGAAAAACATTTTCGTTTGTTCTAATGTCCAAGGTTAAGGGGAGGGTTGGGAGCCATTTAACATGTTTGACCCCGTCACGTTCTTCATCCATGGGTCTGCCCTAATTCATGATCAAGAGCCTTTAATTCAGAGGTTGTCGTTTGTTTCTGTGCTGTGTTACATGTTGGTTTTTCGTTCGTTTTTTGTGTTTATATAAATTAGTTTTCTCGTTTGAATTGTTTTACATTTGTCCTTTCAGGCCTTTTATTGATGCGGCATGAGCTTTGTTTAATGTTGAAGATCTTACGGTAACCTGTAGTTGATAATTTCTATGTCATTTTGGTATATTGTAAAGAGTTGTTTCATTAGCAATCACCACATCTTCTTTTTTTATTCCCCACTTATGGTCATTATGTTTTCTGGTCTGTGCGTCCGTTCGTCCGTCTGTCCGCTTCAGGTTAAAGTTTTTGATCGAGGTATTTTTTGATGAAGTTGAATTCTAATCAACTTGAAACTTAGTAAACATGTTTCTTATGATATTTCCTTTCTAATTTTAATGCCAAGTTAGAGTTTTTACCTTATTTTCACGGTCCGGTTAACGGAAAATGTTAGTGAGGATGGAACATCCGTGTACTATGGACACATTCCCGTTTATTTTTGAAACTATATAAAATATTGATTTCTGATCTATCAAACTATGTTGTTTTGTACAAAATTGCTTGAACATCATAATGCATGCAGCTTGTTTTGCTGCTAAAATTATAGATCCTTTTGACAAATAAAACGGTATTTTACCTCTTCAACAACATTAGATAAAAAGTATAATTTCACAAATATGAAATTGTATATATCTTCTTCCAGGTAAGGAACCGGATTCATTGCTGAATGTTAATATATCATTTAACATTCATTGAAAAAGATATTTGAATGAAAACATGAGCTTTTTATTATTTCAGATAAATGGATTGTCACCTTTTCCCCTTTTAACTTAATATAGTTACATGTTGTTACATGTAGGTTAAATCATATTAAGCTTTTTACAATACATAAATTTATACGATTACAATACATGACATTTACTGACTGATTCAGGCCAATTACATTTTGATATAAAAAGCATGTCAAAATGATGAAGTGGAGGTAAACAAAATATGCCTTTACTTTATGATCAATTGTGTAGCTTAGCTTACGGAATCCCTATACAACAAAAACTGTGTTCGTAACAAACTTTATATAGTTAACTTCTGTGTAATTTTGTCTCATGTGCAGAGTTGTCTCATTGACAATTATACCACATCTTATTTTTTTTATATTGAATATCCTCTTTATCTTTATTTGTGAGGTTTTCATGTTAAAAAGTATCATATTGTATTGCTATATAAGACTACCGACAGGACATGCTTGCTTTCAAAATAGGATATATAACCATGTAAATTTATTGCAATGTATTATATGAAAGAACTTGAGTGACGTGTCACTCCGCTCATGAACCGATTACTAATGATTGTTACAAAAAATACGCCTCAGTGTATCAAAGCAATGGTTCAGAATCATATCACAATAACATTTTCTCGTCTGATATTGATGTAATACTTGCCACCCGATGTTTAACATTTCTGGCATTCATGTTATTCCAAGCATGTGTACTTATATTTAAGTCCATACGTCGGGCCTTTTATTACAGTTTTTGTAAGAGTTCTTTACTGCACTCCTAATTATTCCCTATTCCGTAACTGTGATCCTCATTCAATGTTACAACCTCCGGTCTTTTGTATTGATCCTATACCCCTATTAAATTATCATGATTTTACGGAATGGAAAAAATATTATCAACAACACAACTTCTAGGTTATCTACGTGCATCAATAAACGTATTGGTAATGCCACTACAGCCAGATTATTCAACAAAAATGCACGTGGATATCCACAAATTTTCCCGTGCAATGCCAAAAAATGACTAACTTGTTTTAGATTAACTTCTCAAAATACTATAAGGTCAACAGTGAACGGGAGAACCTTTTCGCTCTCCTTTTCCTGTGATATTACCTGAAAAACTCAAAACCTAATATATGTGGTAACTTGAACCCAACCTAAGTGTGGTATTCAATATGTGGGACAGACGGGACGAGAGTATTTCAGAAGAAATCAAGAACATCTGTACCGCTTTCGTAGACCCAAAAAATTCAAAAGTTTAGTATATCAGCATTTAGATAAGCATAATCATAATCTGAAATATATAAAATTCCAACCGCTCGAAACCGTTCAAAAACAACCAGGAGAATCACACAAGCAATTTGAAAAATCACGCGAAGTTCGCGAATTGTTTTGGATAAAAAGACTTCAAAAAGCTTATCCTCTCGGTCTAAATGATAAAATATTAGGGCAGGGGAACATATCTAAAACTCATATCGATGTCATTAATATTGTTGATAAACGACTTAGAAATAATAGGTCTCATGGTAAACGCAAGAACCGCAATCAACGTATTAAATATCGTATAAATTATACACTTGCTGATCTGTTATCTATAATAAAGAATAATGGCAGACATCAAGTATTATGCAAACTGGGTCAGATACCTATAAGTAAATTATATGCTATTTTTCTTGAGTGTGATAAAATTTCTTTTTTTAGCCCATTTTATGAATACACCCGTATTATTACAGCCTTTTGTCATCACAGGCTTTTTCCTATTATTGATAAACCTGAAAATCGTAAACGACATTTTCTCAAATTAAAATATATAAATAGAGGTATTGATTTTATTAATTTGTCTAGCATATTCAATGACTCTTCTGCCTATAGCTTAATACCTCCATATTTTGATAATATAGAACAACCCATTATTTCGTATTCTTATAAAAAACCGAGCAGAAATTTGATTTTCAATTATACGTCAATTACAACAGACGTCAATATAGAAAATAATGTTCCTTCCACTTGAGATTGCGAAACATCTAGTTTTAAATATGTTCCCTATGGTCATGTTATCACAGGAGACCTCAACATAGTCGATGACCGTGAAGTCATAACTTTTCTAAAGAAAGGACCGAAATACCGTCCTCCATCTACAATAGATTGGAAACAGTGTCGTCAGGTCATTAAAGACGCTCTGTCTGCCTATTGTAAAAATTGGTGCAAACGTGAAAAATCCGATAAAAAAATCTTTAGACAGTTATTTGAATAAAATTATGAATACTGTTGATATTCGAATATCTCATTTAGAAAACAATTCTGAAATTAATAATAGGAACCATGATATTCCCATTTCTAGAATAAAAAACAAACTCAAGGTACTCGCAGAGCGGTTTGTGTTCGTACCGGCAGACAAGGCAGCAAATAATGTAGTGGTGGTGTGACGCATATACTACACGAAAGTTCTTCAAAACGAAATAATAAATTCCTCTACATTCAGGTCAGTGCGCACCACAGAGAGTCAAATCGTTAACAAGCATACCACTGCCACTGCCCAGCTTAAAGCATCTTCCGAACATTTGAAAGTCCCTACCATGTACTGGTTACCGAAATTACACAAAAAAACATTTAAATTCCGTTTCATCTCCGCTTCGAGTAAGTGTTCTACTACTAATCTATCAGTGCTTCTAACCACCTCCCTTACTACTATCAAAGAACTGGTTATTAACTTTTGTAATAAAGCTTATGAAAATAATGGTATTAATTATTTTTGGAGTGTTAAAAATTCTTTAGAGGTTTTAGATAAAATACATGCTTTCAATGGTCCTTACAATTCTGTTGACAGTTATGATTTTTCTACTCTGTACACTACACTTCCACACAATCTTATAAAGAAAAAGTTTGTGTATTTGATAAAATGGTCTTTCGAAAAATCTCATTGTAATTTTATTTGCTGTAACTCGTTAAAGGCCTTTTTCTGTAACGAAAAAGGAAAGTATGCTAGATACACTTACTGGAAATGTGAGGATATGATTGAAGCTTTAAACTTTCTGCTTGATAACATTTATGTACGTTTCGGCGATAAAGTGTATCGTCAGGTAGTAGGTATTCCTATGGGCACCAACTGTGCCCCTTTAATAGCAGATTTATTTCTATATTGCTATGAATCTCAGTTTATGACCAAACTCAGTAAAGACCCATCATTGTTACATTTGGTTGATACATTCGAAAATACCTACCGTTATCTGGATGATATTTTTTCGTTGAATAATCCAGAGTTCTCTAAATATACTTCAGAAATTTACCCAAACGAACTTACTTTAACTAAATCTAACATCAACAGCAGCAGTTGTCCTTTTCTAGATTTAGACATTTCAATTTCAAACGGGAAACTTCACACTAAAATTTACGACAAAAGAGACGATTTTTCATTTCCTATTGTTAATTTTCCTTTTTTAGACGGCGATGTGCCTTTGGCTCCATCATACGGTGTTTATATATCGCAACTCGTTCGGTTTGCCCGTGTGTGTTCTGATGTCATAGATTTTAACGAACGTAATCAATGCATCACTGGTAAATTGTTGTGTCAGGGATTTCGATACCATAAATTACTTAAAACTTTTACTAAATTCTTTCATAGATACAAAGATTTGATTAGTAAATTTGGCTATACCTGTAGAAAGCTTATTAAAAATGGTATTTCTCATCCTAAATTTTATGGTAATATTGTACTTAAAGCGAGGAAATCACTATGTGATCCTTGTAAACTCATCGAACCTTTGAACAAACTTATAAGTAAGGGTTATCGTACCAATATTGTAATTATATCTCTGAATATAGTTCACATTGGCACTAATATTGATTTTGTCATTAGCAAATTAAAACATAACTAAATTTCATTATCTTTTGAGGCGAGATGTATAGGGGACACAGCCACGTTAACTTTTATTTCTATAGAAGTCGCTCTTCACTATACTACTACCTGTCGATACATTTATTTTTGGCATTGCACAAGTCATGTCTTCTTTGACTATTAATGACGTTAAAATACTAAATCCCTGTGATGTGTTTTAGTCGATTTTAGTCTCTGATGCATGATTTTTTACTATTAATTGGTTTTGGCTTTTAACTAGCTGTCAGTAACTGCGAGTACTCTCAAATCGTATTTTCTTGTTAATTCGACCTGTTGATACTGTTTATAATGCTTTTTTGTCATTTTTTATTTATATGGATCTTGGCTGTATACCAGCTTTGATTATTTGTAATATCTTCAATTTTTCACTTATTCTTACAACATTTGTATAAACTTCAAGATTATAAAAAAACGGTTTTTTTCTAAAGTGAACATTGATTGGTTAAATATTTCTCAGTGTGTTTGAATTTATTTGATAGCCTTTTGGTCATGACTGTTTGTCTCTAATATTTAATTAACTGTGCATTTGTATTCAGATATCGCAGATCAAATTTATTCGTTCTTTGTGTAATCATACGTTTTTTGATTGAGTTAAGTCTGCTAATTGATATTTTATCGTATGTTTTTATATGTTGTGATGTTATGCTATTGTTTCAGAAAAAGGGAGAAGGTTTGGGCCCATTAAAACGTTTAATCCCGCTGCAAATGTTTGCACCTGTCCTAAGTCAGGAATCTGATGTACAGTAGTTGTCGTTTGTTTATGTAATATATACGTGTTTCTCGTTTCTCGTTTTGTTTATATAGATTAGACCGTTGGTTTTCCCGTTTGAATGGTTTTACACTAGTAATTTTGGGGCCCTTTATAGCTTGTTGTTCGGTGTGAGCCAAGGCTCCGTGTTGAAGGCCGTACTTTAACCTATAATGGTTTAATTTTTAAATTGTTATTTGGATGGAGAGTTGTCTCATTGGCACTCACACCACATCTTCCTATATCTATTGATGGCCAAAGGGCGACAACTATGAATAAACTCATCATATATACCATGATTAAATTTTATAGGATGTACCCCCGATACGCGTTTGGTCTACAACATACTCATCGGTGACGCCCGAATCCTAAAAAAGTTCAAAAGGCCAAATAAAGAACGAAGTTGAAGAGCATTGAAGACCAAAAGTCCTAAAGGTTTTGCCAAATACAGCCAAGGTAATCTATTCCTAAGGTATAAAAGCCTTAGTATTTTAAAATAATCTAAAGTTTTATAAACAGTTAATTTATAAATATGACCATTTCAAAGATAATTCAAGAAGAGTGCTGACTACTGGGCTGGTGATACCATCGGGGAATTAAAACTCCAACAGTCGGAATTTGTCCGCGTTTGTACCTATATGCAAAATATAACGAGCTAGGCAGTCTGCGGTGTTTTTCCAGATTCATGTTACTAATACATAAAATTCAGAAATAAAGTATTACAAGTGGAAGATGGTAGTAGCATTTTCATAACTTCTTACAAATACTGCTTTAAAACACGATGACAAGCTTGTGTTTTCATCATAAATCTATGAAGCTATGAGCATTATACATTCCTAACATTCATTCCGGTCGAGTTACATTGCAGAACGTATATATCATATGAAAATTCATCATAAAAATTACACATGCTCTTCTATTACACTGAGTTTATGTATTTTGAAGAAAACAAATTGTTTCGGAAGGTATTTCCTTTCTTTTAGAAATCAGCGGGAAAGTTCAATACAACATAAAGTTTTAAAAATCTGATTGTTACATGTTCTATGTCATTGCCATCTTTCCTTTTTCAAAGAAAAAAAACCATGTTCATAACAGAAGATGAAAAGTGGGGTCTTTTTCCCAGACCGTTTTACTCTCGTTATTAGACATTTCCTCTTTATCTAACTCAGTGGGAACAAACAAAAAGGCACATAGAAAAAAATACATAAGTTATCAGTTTTAAATCAATCTAAAGATACAAAAGGTGAAAATAGATCAAACTCAAAGATTCTGCCACAAAAAGTAAAACAACAAAAATACCGAAACTCCGAGGAAATTTTTGAAAAGAAAATCCTTACACAAATGAAAAAATCAAACACATCAAACAAATGGATAATAACTGTCAACTATTCTCCCTATTACTGAGAGAAAGGTTAAACATCCATTGTTTTGGTTGAATCGGGTTTTTGAGTTTAGTTTGGTCAGTTGTATTACTCATTAAATAATGTATATATCATTTATGTGTATAATAAAATGTATGATCTGTTAAATCTTAAACTCGAATTCGATAGTTATGTATGCAAACTTAACATAACTATCACTTAATAAAAAAAAATGGAGTAGGGATAGTTTGTGGAGTTAATTTAGATCCCTCTGTAACACTAAACAGATAACGATACTGACATACTACATTTTGTACGGTATTGTATTTGTAAGATTTGATGTTGCTATTGTTTTGCTATTGCGTGTTGATGATTAGAGTTATCTCGCTTTGAATAATAAAATCCGTATATCTTGGTGTAGATATAGAATATCGAAAGACGGTCAACTATTGCCAAGTTTGTGTTGAAATGTAAACTTGTACAAGGACATTTAGAAAACTTTATAAACAGCAAGGTACGTATACAGTCGATAATTGATTAAGAATAGACGTAGATGTACAACAAGTACGGTGAATATCATTTTGAGCCCTGATTAGAAACTTACGTTAGCGTATAAGGATGCAAACTAGGTTCATTGTTTTATTATTTATAGACATTTGTTTTATGAACGGATGAGATCAAATATGATTATGATAACTTTGACAATGTTACTTTAAATATGCTGGGTGTAACCTGTCGGTCGAAAGCACGGATTAGGATGTAAGCTTGTATATGTTCTGACATATTAACTTTCCAATTAAAAAAGGCCTTTTTTAGTCTCGTATAATTTTTATTTTAAATTCATTTATAATATATTTATCATATATTTCGGAATTTAGTATGACTTCCATTAACAGTGAACTTAAAACGATAAAGATCGAAGAAAAGTGACGATTTTGCCGTCGTAAATTACTCACATTTGTACAAAACAGACCTCAAATATAATATCGGCGAGATTCATGACAAAAGAGTTACATATGTACAAAATATAATTAACACAGTTTTGCAGAAATTGTAACAAAATAGACGAAGACAAAAGGATTATACAAAACTGACATAAAAAAAATTCTGACGCTCAAATAAGTCGAACTTATACGGATATACGAAACTGCAAACTGACTTTTCTATCCCAAATTAATATGCATACACAAAAATGTCACACATTCAATACTTGCATACAAAATGTCAATTTACATCACTTGTGAATAAGATCAAACTCGCAAAAAATTATGTTGCATTCAAGGACATAACTATCTAAGGTTAAAAATGTATAACAAATTTGCTGAATTATTTACAATTAGATAGCAAGAATGAGGATCAATTGAGATGAAATAAGTAGCAATTCATGTAACTCTTAGATATGATAATGTTAGACTTCAATAAGGTGATGTGCGTATCACAGACGAAATTATCTAACTGGATTCATAAAAATGTTTACGATAATGCAATGTTCTTTCTAAACGTCTAAAATCCCTTCATATATCAATTAGAACACCAATGTATATAGATATACTGAGTAGGGAGGAATATACCAAGGGACAATAGACACAAATGTGGAATAAAAAAAAATAAGGAAAAAGGGCGAGATTTTTGTAACAGTCTAATTCTGTTGACTTTACGGAAAGCTTTGATTTTTTTGCATGTATGTTCAAATGCAAATATGATAAAGGTAGAGAGGAGAACAGTTTTAGTAACACTAACAAGATTTAATAGAAACGCATTTGATTATTTGCAAGTTACTTTGCAAATAAGATCGTCCAAGATCAATCAGACATAGCGAAGGTGTTTCCCATCAACTTTATAAAATAAGAAAAGGGATATGATTGCCAAGCAGGAAACACTCCACCAGAAACCAAATGACATAGAAGTCATCAACTATATATCATCGTTCGGCCTTCAACAATGATCAAAGCCCTTACCACAAAGTCAGCCATACAATTTCTGAAAGGACAAATGTAAATCTATTCAAACGAGAAAACTAACGATATAATTAATGTACAAAACAATAAACGAAAACAAAATATGACATACAGCATATATCCTTAACCAGCGACAGACACAAGAATATCACGCGAAATCTAAAAGAAGGCAGATGTATATGTCGTGTACTTGTTATCATTTTGTGAACATTATTACTTGTACAAATACAGTTGTACAAATTATTACTAGTACAATTTTTACTGAGAAAAATATAATAACTAGTACAAATCATTATTTTACCTTGGCCTATTTAAAGTTTACAACACATAGTTTCCCTAATTCATTACTTAGCCTAAAGGTTTAAACTCTCAATATGTGAGCAAAACTGTTCAGTTTAGTAGTCAAAGCTAAAGTATACAGATGGAAAATAGTATAGAAAAGAACACTGAAATTAATTTTGCAACTAGTTCGAGCACTGAAACTGGTGTGGGACACAGATTCAAATATCAGAATTATATGTTTAGGAAAACAAATACCGGCCGATGAAACGTTGTCTTCTTCTTCTAATAGAAGATTAACAGATTAAAAATTGGAGACAATGCTATAACATGTATAATACCAGTGCAAAGAGTAGACCGAGGTACGATGGACTTAAGGAATATTAAAGGTGTTGTGCTGACTATTGCAAAAACTGGATACAGTATTAGAACAAAAATTGGAATCATGATTGCTTTGATAAGTCGAAATCAATTCGAAAAGATTAAGGTAAAAAGGAATTGATAATATTGGACTTACCAGAGAACACTGATGTTAAAGTCAGGAAAGGCAAATGGCAAAATCAAACACATCAAACGAATGGATAATAACTGTCAACGACTCTCTCTGTTTTGTCACTGAGAGGAAGATTAAACCTCCATTGTTTTGTTTGAATCGGGGTTTGGAGTTTGTCAGTTGTATTACTAATGTAATTATGTGTATATCCTTCATGTGTATAATGAAATGTATGCTTTCCTGTTAAACTTAAACACGAAATCGATATTTGTGTATGCAAACTTAACATAAAACTAACTATCACTTTATAAAAACAATTTGTAGTATGGATAGTTTGTGAAGTAAACTAGTAACCTCTATGTATCGAAAAAGGAGAACGCTGATGATATACTACAATAAAATGTAGTTTAGATAACATATGACTGAAAGAATTATTACAAATACATACATACATTGGTGCTGAAATATAAGGTACTGTATTTGGAAGATGTGGTGTTGCTATAAGTTTTTTATTGCGTGTTTATGATTAGAGTTATCTCGCTTAGAATAATTATACATTTGGTAAGCGTTTATTAAAGTTATAGAGGGTCAAATAATGCAAAGTTTTAGTTGAACTGTGAACATGTACGAAGAAATTTAGAAAAAAAGATCCACAGAAAGGTACCGCTACAGGCTAGAATTATTTTAAAATAGACATATGTACAACAAGTACGGGGAATGCCATTCTGAGCCCTGATTAGACACTTACGTTAACGTACATGTATAAGGATGCACATGTCAAACTAGAACTAATTTGTGATAACTTAATTTACTTTGTACTAATTTCATTGTTTTATTATTTATAGACATTTGTTTTCATTTGTTTTATTATTTATAGACATTTGTTTTCATTTGTTTTATTATTTATAGACATTTGTTTTATTATTTATAGACATTTGTTTTATTATTTATAGACATTTGTTTTTTATAGACATTTGTTTTATTATTTATAGACATTTGTTTTATTATTTATAGACATTTGTTTTAGGAACGGATGAGATCAACTATGATTATAATAACTTTAAATAACATTTCTTTAAATATGCTGGGTGTAACCTGTCGGTCCAAAGCACGGATAAAGTAGGTGGGCAATCTACAATCCTCCGGAGACCAGGGTGTAAACAACTTAATATAGGACACCGTACGACATTTAACAATGAGTAACCTTATTGTCAGCTTTAAGAGGCATTTAAAAAAAAAATTAACAAATTTAAAGAAACATTTCAATACCTGATTTATGCTATTAACAATTGGTAAAAAATAAGAATAACGGCAACCAAGTAAGTGTAAGTACTAGTAAGGGCATGAATGTTCTCATTGTTATAGGTTGTATACACGGGAACCTATCATTGCTTTCATCTTCGTTATTTGAACTCGTCTTGATATTTATATAGTTTATCAATGGCAACCATACCACATCTCTTTATTTGATATGCATTAAGCACGTGGTGTGTTAGGTTATGTTTGCGTGCAGTAAACCTTCGCATAACCCTGCAATTTTATAAAAGACATTGTCGCATACGGCATTATGTACAGTTATCAGCTAATACCTTCAACTTAGTCCCGGGAACCATGATAAGTACTCTGTAAAGTACAGTCACCGATATTACATTGTACACGCAGTTTTCAATATCATCGCCCATAAAAGTATTTTGACATTCCCTTCATTAACTGCGAACATCATTTTAAAGTATTGATTTTCTTGAATTAATGACATTTTTTTATCTATTATATGTACCGTCATCATAGAGTTAAGTGATTACTCCTTATATGAATAAGAAGATGCGATATGATTGCCAATAAAAAAAAAGAAATGACGTAGAGGGTTATCAACCATAGGTTGCTGTATGACATTCAACAATGAGCAAAATTCAGATGGCATAAAAAAAATGACAAATGAAAAACTATTTAAACGAGACTGTGTGTGTTCTTTATTGGACCTCTGTATGCCATTGAAAGTGACACAAAAGAAGAAAAGACAATATCTCCCAAAGCTAATCAAACCCGTCACATTATCCAGTGGATTTTTGTGTCGTTAAGTGGGTATTTAATTAAAGTACATCCCACATATACCAAGACATCCATCTCGAAAGACATTTAAATGTTGATACAAATATAATAACTACTGCAAGAATTCAACTATAGAGTAATATTCATCGAGTGACCGAGCGACACATTAATTCACAGATATGCTCAGCGCACTGGAAATAAAGTAGGAAATGCAAGAATCTCTTTCTTTGCATTCTTAATTGATTTGATGCGAGTTCATCGACAATTTCTTGACAACAAGCATTCTTGTATGACTTTCTGATTTATTTCACAAGTGTAGTTCTCAGTCTTTATTTATTCCATATTAACCAATGAAAATTAGTGTATTCGTTGAATCATTGGACATTCGCGAGAATGCATTTTAGTTAAAAAAAACTTTTTTCCAGTACTAATGAAATGTACTTTGATAAAGAAAAACGACATACATACATGTATTATAGAAAAGTAAAACATAATTTACACGATTGCAAAACAAATAGCAAAAAAAGACAAGACAAACAACTTTAAAAAAACATTGCACAAGAATAATGTAAAAACTGACATATGTCTGTGATAATGTAAAAACTGACATATGTCTGTGATAATGTAAAAACTGACATATGTCTGTGATAATGTAAAAACTGACATATGTCTGTGATAATGTAAAAACTGACATATGTCTGTGATAATGTAAAAACTGACATATGTCTGTGTCATGTTGGTCTCTTGTGGACAGTTGTTTCATTGGCAATCATACCACATCTTCTTTTCTATATAACAAATTTCTGACGACGCTCAAATAAGATTAACTTATAATGATATGCGAAACTAGAAACCGACTTTCCTATCACAAATGAGTATAGATACACAAAATAAGTCACACATTCAATACATGTTTACTTGGATGGATAGGTGTCTCATTGGCACTCATACCACATCGTATATCTATATACAACAAGTATGTTGTTTATAAAATGTCAATTTACATCACTTGTAGATATGATAAAACTAGAAAAACAAATATATTGCATTCTTTATGTCAAAGGCGAAGTCGAAGGACATATCTATCTAAGGTTGACAATGAAGTTTTTTTTAATAATTAGATAGCAAGAATGGGGATCAATAGAAATGAAACACGTAGCAATTCATTAACAAGATATAATAACGTAATACTTCAATAAGCTGAATATGTGCGTATCACAGGCGAAATGATTTAATTAGATTTATAAACATGTTTATGACTAACCAATGTTCTTTTTAAAACGTCTATAGTTCCTTCATATATCAATACACCTTATCGCTATTTGTCCGCCATTACTGGATATCACACAGGTTCCCGTAAAATTATGACGTCATAAAACAAAATAGCTGACGCCACAATGAAAACGTGATTGTTGTATGCGTCAAAAGTTCAAGCGGCAGGGTCAGCCGGGAATAGCGATAAGGTGTATTAGAACACCAATGTATGTAAATGTATAGGTGTACCTATAGTACGGAGGAAGATACTAAAGTACACTAGACGCCAAATGAGGGGAAAATGGCAATAAGAAAAATGGGCGAGATTTTCGTATATCACAATTTTATCCAGTTCACTGTATGTAAACTTATGTCATGGATATTCAAAATGCCAAATATGCTTTTGGTAGAGAACAGTAACATATGTATTGACAATTAGGTATACTGCGTTCCCAGGTAGAGAAGAAGAAAGTTTTAGTAACATGAACATGATTAAATAGAAACGCATTTGTTATTTTGTAAGTTAACTGTTGTCAAAAAAGATTGCCCAAGATCAAGCCGACAAAGCAGAGTATACCATCAACTCTTTAAAATAAGAAAAGGGATATGATTTCCAAAGAAACACTTCTCCACTAAAATCTTTTTTTTCATTCAGAAGATACAACCATAATGATCTGTGATACTAGTACCGTGACTTATTATGTGGTACTCCCTCATTTAACGACTTATCAATTAACTGGAACAAGTATATAGGAGGTCCATTTGGTTGGGAAAGAAATATAATTGAAAAAGGACGCAATAAAAATCCTTTGTCCAAAAAATTACAGCCAACAAAAATGTAAAATAAAAAAAGAAGAAGAAAAGACAAACAACGATTTAAAATAATGCAAACACAAAATATTGAACATCGCGAACAAACCATACTCAAACAAGATGAGATGAAAATGAGATATAACAATAAATCACTTCTAGTAATAACAAAAAATGAATACCGGTAAATGGTTATAACTTCCGTGAAATTTCATTGTTTTAGGTGTAAGGAAGGGATACATGATATAATAATTAAATAAGGTTTGATTCTCTTCCTTTCAATTATAATTAAATATAATATAAAGCCAGTCGTCTGTAGGGCCTTTCCGTGTATACCACACATACCCTTCCGCGTTTTTGTATAGGAGTTGAAGGACACACACAATCAATTGACCCCCAAAAACCCAATAGATAGAAATATTGTGTTTTGTTAACTTCGTTTGATATAATATACTGACCGGCTTTAGAAACGCAACACTAGATTATTGGTGTGTTGTTTTTGAATGAATGTGCCACCGTCAAAAGCGATGACTGCCTGTTACAAACGCCACAATGATTGTCAGAAAGGTCAGCAAATACGGTCTGATATGTTTTGTGTTCTGTTTTACACCTTCTGATTTTGCATTTGTTCGACCCATTAATTGCTTTTGGCAATTATGTGGTTGGAACATAAGGGCTTTAAAGGTTTTCCGTCAGTCGATTCTTTGGTAATTCAGTTTATGGGAAACATTCATGGCATGAATCTGTACTCAATGACACTCGGCAATTTGATTAGCAGTTGACGTTGCGGCCTTAAACATGTCTTGCAAATGACGTTGCGTATTCAAATTCAGTTGACGTTTCATTGTCACTACACGTTGATCTGTTCATTGATGGCTAGAAACAAATCTGGTCTACTTGTTTCGTTGTCGGAAGGACAGTAAGACGAGTTTCTGAAGTCATAAAGTATAGTTGCAGCACGTTTATGTTTTCATGTTTGCAGTATTCTTAAGGGATAATTCAGTTTTTTATTTCCCAGTCTTGGCAAAATGGGGACGCAACATTTTTAAACTGAATTTAGTCAGGCAAAGGATTGAAAGAACTGTTTCACAAAGCAAAAACACCTGAAACAATCTTTCATGGGTCCAAAATTTCGCTTTAAGAAATTCGTGCGACTTCAAAAATTCGGTATGTTCAATAACCACAGGTAAGTCAGATTTTGATTTTTTGTAAGGAGAAAGAAGTACGATAAGCATGGCCAGAAGTTATAAGAGAATCAAACAAGATTTGGTAAATAAAATCAACAAAACGAGTGTTGCGTTTCTAAAGTCGTTCAGTATACTATAACCGATATTGTTTTTGTCTTATAAGAATAGATTACACAACTCCTCACATCCCACTTTTACAAAGTCTTATCAAAACAAAAATGTTTCCTTTTTAATTAAATGTTGATTGAAAAATGCAAGTAGGAATTTATTTGCTGAAACACATATATTAAGTCTTCTGTAGAAGAAACACATCTCACAAAATCAGAGTGAACGTGGTAAACATGTTTTTGAGCGCTCAAAGCTGCCACCATTACCTGGGACAGCGCTGTAAAAGCACAGCATAATAACAACTTGTAAAATTCAGTTGTCATTGACTTAACTCAAAGATTGGTAGGAGGCACACAAACTACTGCCATAGATACAATAGACACAAATCAACGAAATAAGAGATATTGCGTTAAAGTTAAAGCTAATTCTCAAAGCCATTTATAACTGATGAATTAATCTTGTTCTCCAAGAATAAAATATCAATCAGTACACACTCAACGGGTTTAGTGTTAAGGCGTCGTTAACAGTCTGTAAAACAGATGATGAGGGTTAATGAGTTGCATAACTGTGCATGTTTTTTTATTTAACAATATATAGTTATTAATTTTCGGCTATATTGAAAATTAACATCACCGTGATGTGTTTGAGCTTTATGTTTTGCATTTATATGATTTTACTTTTAAATACTTCAAACATACTGCTTCTACTTAATAGTTTTATTTAATTGAGCATTGGCAATACGAAATTATATTGAAGAAATAGTCCACTGTTTTTGCTGTTTGCTAGGATTAGTGTTTCTTTGATACATTCCCTGTTTCCATACTTTATTCTATACATACGTATATATTCATGTTTTCATGGAAAACTTTAATATGAGTAATATAATTGATGTCTACAGAATACAATGATCTAGCATTAATATTCCATATTGTTATATGACCTCTTTCGTTTATATAACAAATGTTGTAGTGGTTCCAAAATAAAGGTGACATAAGTTTTCTAAGAAGTGGATAAATCCTTATAAGGACATTGAAAAACCAAATAAGAAATGTACTGTTGTTATTTCATTGATGTAAATTGCACGATTTACCACGATAGCAGATGCTTAGAAAATAAAAAGGTCAAATACATCGAAACTCTAAGACAATAATTCTCCCTCAACACATACAGAAGCAATATGATAGATCAACTACCCCCACAAAAACAATCACCCCAAAACAAACATAGTGTACAGATTATGAATGCAGATGGAATTTTGAATTGCTGTTTATTCAGTTTTCACAAATAACTGCTTATATTAAATTATATTCAGCTTTATTATTTTCCTGTTATTTTCTTTCTTAAGAGTCTTCCATTGTCAAATTTGAGATTCATTTTCCTCACAAATAAGATTTTACTCTGTGTTGTCTTTCTCAAATATATTTATAGGAAAATAAAGCTGTGTGTTTCCCATTTATAGCCACTCAAGACAATACTGTTAATGTGAATTTTCCCTATCATCTGTTGGCTTTCAATAAAACTCATAAAGCAAGCATCTTTCTCAACTTATCCACATCAGAGGTGCTCGACATTACAATGTATTAAAATCTTCCTTAAAAATAATGTTTTATATGCGTTTATGTAAAGATATTGATAATGTAAAGTCAAATGCACAAGTAAAGTAGATATAATTTCCTACTGAAGTTATTTTTTTTTTTTATATTATATACATATACAAGGCACTAACATTTCCCCGTTCCGTGAGGAAATCATTTAAGAGACATATATATGGAAATCTTTCCGTATTTTAGCACTTTCTATCATCCATGTCCATAGCTGCAGAATATAATCAGTTCTAATTAATAGTTTCTTTGGATACTATGTGCTCTATCAATTTCAAAAACTTATAAATACCTGAAATTTTCTAGGGAGTACCTGCTATAAGTTTTCACATTTGAAGCTTATTACTGGAGATGGTTTTCAGGTTTGTTCCTTTTGTTTTGAAATTGCTAGAAGCTTGCTTGTTATTTAGCTGGCCAAAATGTATGTGCATGCACTCATATTGAAGATCAAAGTTGTTAAGATGATAAACGGATAAAACTTGCTTCTTTAAAAACTCTAAGTTAGAAGGACTTTTATACATAATTGTTTATATGTAAAAAGATAATGTTAAAATAAATTAAACAATGTCAGAAATTTCAATCTCCTTATCTATAGTGCTATTATATAAATGTTTCAGATATTTCAAGTTAGTTAAGTGAACATCTCAGTCAAGGTTTAAAATAATCATTGCAATGATAATGCAACCACATGCTTTGAACGTATTTGTGGATACCCAGTTGTAACAGGGTAGTTTATATATATATATATATATATATCAAAGGGTCTAGGGCATCTCATACTATGCATGTATTATACGTTATAAGAAATTTCAAAATTGCATCAAAAATAAATTTGGAATGACTCAACTGATAATAATGACACTAGTGAGTTGAGGAACTGAGACCTTCTAATTTAAGGCCCCGACCATAGAACTGCGAAGTTATGTAAATTGATAATTACAGTCATTCATAATGAATAAAAATAGTAAATTCGTCTATAACAACTTTATTATTAGACCAATAACCGAAATAATCTAATACATCATTAGGTTTTAAGATTTCGTTAGTACAAAGTAAATAAACTAAAGTTCTACTTTTTAGGGGCAAGGATAAATTTATGGTTTTTATTTTTTTCCAATTTTTTTCTGTCAATTTTGATTTTTCGGCTCTCTATACTTTTACAGTTTACCTCTGAGCATTCTTGCATAATTGACGGTAGAGACAAAATCATTCGATAATTAAAAACTAGGCAATTATGCTTTCAAAGATTTCATTGTCTATTTTACATGTTTCCTTAAACACATCTTTTTGCTTATTTGCCTTCGATTTAGTTCTGGGTTTTAGAAGGAGTATGTGTTCTATTTGAGGTTTTCTCATTGTGTGTATGGTATTCTACTTATTTCATCTTTTGGAAGGAGTGCATTTTCAATATCAATCGTAACAAAACAAATTGGGAAAAAGGGGGGGGGGGGCAAAATCACAAGTTAATGCAGGATATTTAATACTATTACCAAAATGACTATAAACAAAAGTACAACAATAGTCTAAGATACATATAACAATAGTCTAAGATACATTCAACAATAGTCTAAGATACATTCAACAAAAGTCTTAAGATTGAAGAACACAAACCAAACAAACCACAATTATGCAAACAAATTTGAGAAGGTGCATATTCAAGGTTATAAATTATATGTCATAACAACCTTTTTTTTTATTCAGCAGAAATACATTAAATCATTGTCAATATGCAGACTAGTAAACAATTTTTTATATGGTGTATTGCAATTCTAAAAGTCTGCCGCAAATCGAAATTTCTAATTTCTCCGTATTTGTTCCTGGCACCAGTCCAACAACCCTTATTTGGGCATCTAAAAATCTGCTGAACTAGATCATGAACACAAGGTCGGAAAGTGAACTTTGAACAGTACAAGGAAGAAATTGACAGAATTTCTGATTTTTGAAGCATTTCCTTGGCAGATATGGTCTTATAAATAAATGATAACCTGACATTAATAACAATAGATATCACATGTTCTTCCTAGAGAACAAACAATTCTTATTATTAAAAAATAAGCTGATCCAACAATAAAAAAAAATAATAAGTAAGTCATGTGTATTGTATCAAATGTTCAATGGATGACGCCAAATTTCGAAATTACGTAGAGAGACAAAACAATACAACAATCGACTTTAAGTAGAAACAAGAATCATTGCTGGTTTCATTCATCAGGCCTTAAAGTTTTATTCTTTGGGCTCTGAGGGTATATACGTACAAGTATACAATTTCATTTCTGACATGAAGTCTGAATGAACACTTTGAAAAGTGATGGTTTTTTATATTCTTCTCAAAAAAGAAAACAATAGAAGAAAAAATGCCTAGAAATACAATTGAGGTCAAAATAATGCTTTTGTTTGGAAACGAAACTTTATTGGTCTATTGTGTTCACTTACACAATTTTGTTTCAAATAATTTTAATTCTCACACACGTATTACTGCTATTTGGTGTACTTATGATATACACAATAATAATAAGAACAATATACAACAAACAAAATCCCTGCGTGATAGATATAAATGTTTGTAGCGAATTGAAAAACTAAAAAAAAAGATTAATAAAATGAGTACAGTCAATGCATTCATAAAAATGATATAATATACGTAAAACATAAATTAATAAGACAAAAATAATTTTAAAAAAGACGAATATAGAATCTAACATGGATTGGTATGTTAAAAATACAGTCTATAATACTAGGCACAAAAAGAGATACTTTATTTGGACTAGCTTTTGGTATTTTTCCAATTAATATGTATATTTATATATGTATATGTATAAATGTCTCTGCGCAATGCTAGGTGGTGTTGTCGTAGAAGTTAGAAAACAAAGTACAGGTTCCAGCCCCGGCTCCGGGGAGGAAGTTACGAATCAAATCTACCCTTACATCGTTGTGTTAATTTTCTAGGCACTTTATATATGTATAACTAGATGTACATTATCATCCATGATTATGAAAACGTTGTTAAACTAGATTGAGAAAACAATAATAAAAATTCAATAAATATATATATAAGTTCAATCTTCCGTCAGATCAACTAAAATGAATAGAAATTTATAAATTTTAGATCTTTTGATTATTTATTTTTTAAAATTGAAGATTGTTGTACCAGGCAAGAGGAGGTAACAAGGATCCGGAAAGTTGTCTCTTTTATCTTATTTATACATCATCCGCAGACTCAAGGACCTACTCTACAGTTAACCACAACCTCGTTATCTCCTTCACATCTTATGAAAGTAATTTTAAAATGTTAATTCTATATGATTAAAGTCACTAATTTTATTAAAAACTGTAAGATAAAATGATATGAAACAAATGTGGCATTAGCATTTGTATACATGTTATACACACTAAGAGCTTTTGATTTTGCCATTTGATTAGGGACTTTCTGTTTTGAATTTTCCTCTGAGTTCAGTATTTTTGTGACTTTACTTTTTACTATAGACTAAAAATACATGACAGATGTGCAGTGTCAATGTAAATAAATAATCACACGTGTATGTTCAGCAAGCACCCACACGTACATTAGTGTATTCGTTGAAATAATACAAATTTTATAAATAAGAGTAGGTTTATAGCACGACATATTGTATATACTCTTGTTCAGATACATGCATTTTGTTGAGCTCAGCCTTGTTGTTATTTGTGTTTTTTGGGGGGTTCTGACTCATCTGCCTATCCTGACCCTGTTTTATATGATATCACAGTTACAAATATATACTACAAGGTTGATCCCCCTGAACAATTGGTATATTTATCATTATAATAATAATTTCAAAGATAACCAAACAACTATAAACTTTTTTTTTGTAATTGGCAGTAACAGAAAATTAAGTCATATGATTATAAGCCTTATTCTAAATTCCTGTTTAGGTTTACAACAATGTCGTAAATCTTCTGTTGATTGAATTCTTCTGCGTTTGATTCGGGTAACATATTCCCAAATGTATATGTCGGTTAGCAGGCAGACCTCCTTTGTCCCAAATAAGAATCTAGTTCACCAAAATTGATAACTTATATTTACGTAGTTGTAAACAGTTTTACAGTTACGCTTTATATAGCATACATTGTTCATATATTACAAAGACGAAACAATAATCAATATTGTCTATAAGGAAGACGAAGGTTCGGTTTTCACTGCTTTCACAATGTTGTTATTCTATTTTCGCATTATTTTTATCAGGTGCCATAAATATGTGTATGACGTCTTTTCTGTTTCAATTACACCACATAATTGCAAAATTGTCAAATAGGGAGTTATTCTATTTTCTCATCATTATAATTAGGTGCCATAAATATGCGTTAACTTTTTTTCGGTTTCATTTAGACGACATTATTGCCATATTTTCAAAAATGGAGTTTTACAACTTAAACATATAAAACTTAGCCTTCTAAATAAAATAGAATTCAAGATATTCAAATATATACTACAAATGAAAAACACAAGTACATTGCAAGTAAATAAATGAAAATTCTTTGAAAAAAAACATAAATATTATACTGGCAAATTGATTACGATTGGGAACAACTGGTTTTAGAACTTTTTGGATTAAATACTATTCAATATCAATATAAGTGATTCAGAAACTCATATGTGTTTAGTATGTTGCCACAGATAAATCCTATGTAGACAAGTCTGCTCCAGGCGTACTCATTCCTATAAGTTTGGTTTCTTTGATGACCTGTTCCCCCCTTACCGTTACATAATTTGCTGCGTTAATTTCTGTAGAATAGGTATCATGTACATCTTATTTTCTGTTACAGTATATGCTGTTATTTAAAAGAAAATAATGATAATAATAAAGGAGGAAAGGACAGTGTTTCATGGTTTTAATTTACCAACAGGGTTATTTTAAGAATGTTTTGACAGCTTAAACATAAAAAACTTTGTCACTTTTTTACATTGCATGTTTATAAATTAGAATCAAAAGGACTAATTGTTATCTCATCTGACATGTATGAATGAAATGGTTTTGGATATGAACAACTAATGTTGCTGTTTTTTAAAACTATTCTGAAAGATTTAAAAAAAAAAAATTATCTACAAAAATACAAAAAAGATGCCCTTCAAAACCTAATATCAATGAAAGTATAACGTTTTCTTCCCAAAGACATGACACACGAAAGGAAATTGTAAACTATATAAGATAAAGGCTAAGACAAAGTGATCTGAATGCTGTTCAATATAACGTAAAATTTTGAGGAAGCTTTCCGTAAACTGATTTGTTAAAGATATATTTTGTAGATCTCCTTAAAATAGTATATCCTCAATTATATCTGATCTTTTTTATCTATATATTGAAAACGTCATTCGAATAACATATCCTCAATTATTACACTCCATATTTAGAAACGATTATAACCGATTTGACAAACGTTGAAATGTTAAACTTATTTTAAATTATAAACGAATCAAAAATAATAAAAAGTCATTCAACAATATCACACCAGTTCATAAATATTGAAATGTAATTGATTAAATCATGGTATAATTGTTATTTAATTACCCATTTCCCCTTGCCCATTATTATGCTTGAAAACAATTATTAATTTGCTTAATATATTTCGTGTTTGAAATATACAATAGTGGTTTATGGGGGACTTTTTCCTAGGTTTGAAGTTTACTAGTAGCTTGTTTTTAATCTTGAGTGTTGTAGACTATTGTTCCTCTTTTGGTAGTTATTAGTTTTTCTAATGACATTGTAACTTTGTCCTTGTCTTACGAGTTTGATATCCATTTGCTACGTGTATCTCCCGCTTCTTGTTTATTATGATCTTAAATTTACAAAAAAAAACAAAAAAAAATGCTATTAAACTTAATTCCAGAGAGTTTTCCGTAAAATACTTTGTGATGATGAAGAAGCCATAACTTATTACCATAATAACCTTGCTTCTAAAGGACAAATATTCTGGTATCAATATAGAGGACTTCAATTTGAAACAATTAATAGATACATAAATAAACATCAGTTAAGTAACAGTTTTTCAGTATCATTTTCATTTTCAGCACTGATTACAAACAGGGTAATTGCTAATGATACCCATTGTCTGAATAAATCCAAATATAGTCACAAATTATTTCACTCTTTGTCTTCTAAATCTTTTTTTGTTTTGTAAAATATGCTAGGGTTTGTTTTTTTGAGCGATAGATAAAGGAAATATGTGTATCATTGACAACGTTTGCATTTGTTTTATAAAAACTTTGTCTTGTTCAATAATTTAAAAAGTGCATTATTAAAGGCCGACTACGACTTGCAGATATACTTTGGTATTCATTTATATATAAATTGATAATTATGTAATTTTTTCCTATCCTGATCATGATAAGTATTTACTGGTACTTTATATCATCGATTTTGAATGTGTATTAGTTTTTGTAATTTTCAAATATTTTGGCCTAGTGCATCACAAAGAGACTTCAATTATTTGAATGCGCATTTTGTGCGTTACCCTTGGTGTTATGTAGATGCAAATCAGTTTTTAATCTTATAATGGTTGCCGTCTTGTAATTGACTGCTCCATAGGCTTACATGTAAAACAGCTGATCTTTGAAAATAAAAAAATAAAAAATGCTACATAGAATATAAATTTCATGTTCATATCATGTATGTACTAATGTGAAATTGTGATTAAATCGACAAAAAGAGGGTCTTGCCACAAAGAATAAAAAGTTACGCAATCCTGAAGTCAAAACATTTGTTTTCTACCTTCTGTTTGCTTTTTTTACTAGGCCTCACCACTTCTAGTAAACATAATATCCTTCCACTTTCCTGGATTGATATCCCCAAAAGATGCAAGTCTATATATATGTTTCAATTCAGCATAAACCTAATATGGAAAATACTGATTTCTTGTGTTAGTACTATCTAACAATACTGTTAAGCTGTTCAAAGGAATTTGTACTTATTTTGGAATGAATGCATTTTTTTCAATTATATTGAAATCGCTTTTGTTTGGAAGACATGTTGGGTAGAATTATATTTATGTCTTGTTAAATTTTCATATTTTCTGGCATCAAAATTATTTTGAAATTGCTATGACTTTGAAATGATTATAGCTCTTCCTCTTTTATATAAGCTTTGGATTTCAAATATTTTGGCCACGAGCATCACTGAAAAGACATGTATTGTCGAAATGCGCATCTGGTGCAAGAAAGTTGGTACCGTTAATTTTATTGTTAATAATCATGACCCCAAAAATAATATGATTATTGTCTCTTCATCTATCTCTATGAAGCTTATCTATGCTTTAGGTTAACAAATATAAAAAGATTACAAATATAAGATTTGGACCAGCCCCAAAATACAACTAGCACCCTGCTTTATTTTAGAGTATCGTTACTTTTAATTGTTGATAGTAAATGTACAATAAACAACAATAAGTAAAATTGTCTAGTTAATTCAGATGTAATATTTGAATTTTGCTATATATTTTTTTAGTGGAATTTCCACTCGATGTGTATTAGCATATCACGTGATTGTCAAATGTGATTTACATATCACGTGACTATCTTATTTACTTCCTGGGTTTATATTTGCATTTGTATATACAAACACCTGCTCGCAATTGTATTTTATCTTTAAGAAAAAAAACTTAAGAGCGAAATATTTTGGGAAACCCTAAACAAAATGTATGGAAGAAGCTAATCTCAATTTTTATGCTACATTAGGTTTTTACATCTTAAGATGTTTGAGGAAGTATTGGATTATAAACAAACAATGCCAGATTTTTTTCTTAAGTTGACAAAGTAATAAAACATCATGGATGTCTTCTCAAGATGTCTGCGTCAGCATATATATGCATGTTAAAAATCTGAAACATCACATATTTGTCAGACAAGAACCTCAAAACCCTTAGCGAAATATTTCATGGAACACATACTTTGAAGATTGTTTGTACCAATAAAAAAAGTATTTATTTTTAGCATTACAAACATCCTAGCATATAATGATTCTGGACTTTGAAATTAAAAAATACTTGAGAAGATCAAATATGTGACTTTGTCGTAAATTTGTGTTGTTCTACATATTTCAATAAAGATACATATGATGCTATCATTAGTTTTAAAGATAATTCAGGGCGAGTATGTTTGTTTTGATATCTATTGTGGCAATAAGTCTGATAGGTCAGTTATACTATATCTATACAAATAGATTAGACTGTCGGTTTTTCTGTTTGAAGGGTTTTACACTAGTCAATTTTAATACCCTTCATAGCTTACTGTTCGGTGTGAGCCAAGGCTCCGTGATGAAGACCGTACTTTGACCTATAATGGTTTACTTTGACAAATTTAACATGTATGGAGAATTGGCTAAATGACACTCATACCATCTCTTCTTATATCTATTCAACGACAAAATACATTGTTTTAATTTTTATAGCAGCTGATATTTATTACATTTGTATGTGCGGTTTTCCAAGTCTTGCACATTACATTAATTCTACACGACTCCATTTTTGTGACAAAAGTATGAGATTATACAACTTACCTCAGTATTAAACATCAATAGATAAAGCCACAAGTAACAGCTACAAAATACCTTACAAACAATACCAAAATATCAAACATAATAAAGGAACAGTGAATGAACCAAGGTTGTGATGTGTAGACAGTTAGACCTCCGCAGGCTTTTGATAATGAACAAAGTCCATACCGTTTAGTAACACTCAAAATGTATCAGCAAAACAAAATGGAAATCTATTAGAAAAAGAAAAACCCAACAGACTGATGAATCTACGCAAAATACAATACAAAACAATATCGTGTGGTTTTCTATGTTGTGATGTTATGCTATTGTTTTAGAAAAAGGGAGAAGGTTTGGTACCATTAAAACGTTTAATTCCGCTGCAATAACATCAACGGTACCAATTTTCTTGCACCAGATGCGCATTTCGACAATACATGATGTCTCTTCAGTGATGCTCGTGGCCAAAATATTTGAAATCCAAACCTTAAATAAAAGATGAAGAGCTGTAATCCAAAAGGTCCAAAAAGTATAGCCAAATCCGTGAATGGAATCAGAGCTTTGCATAAGGGAGATACATTCCCTAAATTATAATAATTTCTAATATTTTGTAACAGCATATTTTAATAACACAGACAATCCGTATTTTCATTTCAGTACCGCAGTACTGGCTACTGGGCTTGTGATACCCTCGGGGACTAATAATCCACCAGCAGAGGCTTCGACCCAGTGGTAGTAATAACATTAACGGTACCAATTTTCTTTCACCAGTTGCGCATTTCGACAATACATATCTCTTCAGTGATGCTCGTGGCCAAAATATTTGAAATCCAAATCTTATATAAAAGATGAAGAGCTGTAATCAAAAAAATCCAACGAGTATAGCCAAATCCGCGAAAGGAATTAGAGCTTTGCATGAGGGAGATACATTCCTTTAACTATAATAATTTCTAATATTTTGTAAGAGCAAATTTTAAGAACACAAACAATCCGTATTTTCATGACAGTACCGAAGTACTGGCTACTGGGCTGGTGATACTCTCGGGGACTAATATTCCACCAGCAGAGGCATCGACCCAGTGGTAGTAATAACATTAACGGTACCAATTTTCTTGAACTAGATGCGCATTTCGACAATACATGTCTCTTCAGTAATGCTCGTGGCTAAAATAATTGAAATCCAAACCGTATATAAAAGGTGAATGCTGTAATCCAAAAGGTCCAAAAAGTATAGCCAAATCCGTGAAAGGAATCAGAGTTTTGCATGAGGGAGATACATTCCTTAATTTATAATAATTTCTTATATTTTGTAACAGCAAATTTTTTATAACACAAACAATGTTTGCGTCTGTCCTAAGTCAGGAATGTGATGTACAATAGTTGTCGTTTGTTTATGTAATTTATACGTGTTTCTCGTTTCTCGTTTTGTTTATATAGATTAGACCGTTGGTTTTCCCGTTTGAATGGTTTTACACTAGTAATTTTGGGGCCTTTCATAGCTTGTTGTTCGATGTGAGCCAAGGCTCCGTGTTGAAGGCAGTACATTATCCTATAATGTCTCATTGGCACTCATATCACATCTTCCTATATCTAATTATAGATAGCAAACGACGACCTAAACGTAGTTAACCTTCAATTTCATAAATCAATTTAAAAGATACTTATCGAAATAAACAATAGAAGATAATTCCCATAAAAAACCAAACAAAAAACTGACAGATGCATTGGTTCTAAAGATTTCTGTGTATGGGAATCAAAAAAATAAAAAGGGTCAAACGAATTATTTAGTTTTTCCTTATTTGGATTAAGAAATATATAGGATTGCATGTCATGTTTTGTTTATCATGTAATTTTGTATGTTCCCAACTTGCCACACACTATTGGATAAAGTTTGAAATTCATTCAACAGCATTGATAAAATGATTTGAGCTTTGTGTCCGCTTGAAAAGAATAAATGGTTAATTATTAACATCAACATAATTTTCTGTTCTATTTGTTTTTATTCCACCCCTTTTTGTTCAACCTTCCTATGTAACGCTTTATCATTTCTTATCAAAAAAGTAAATATGGTTTTTTTTTTAGCTTAAGGGGAATGTCATTTAAATGTAAATATACTTTAGACATCTTCAAGTTTTATTTTTCATGATTATGACGTTTCTATAAACTCAACAACAATGTCTATAACATTTATTTTACACAGAGTGAACTAATAAGGGCAAAAGAAGTACATCGCTGTTCAAACTAATGTGACGAATTTGGAAAGCCGTTGCCTACTTATTTAATTTTTTAGACATTAAAACGATTCATAAAGGAGTAGTTTGTAATATCATATGTACTTTCACGCAGTTACGAGGTCAAAGTGACACTACCTGATTTATGAGTTTATTCAACATTAGTAAAATTTTATCTGTAATTTCTAACGATTTTTTTTTCAAATTGGAAGCTCTTATGTTTGTCTATAAACTCATCTTGATACCCGGATTGAAATTTTGTATTGCGCCAAACGTGCGTTTTGTCTGCAAAAGACTCTTCAGTGACGCTCGAATAAAAAAAATTAAAAAGGCCAAATAAAGTAAGAAGTTAAAGAGCATTGAGGACCAATATTCCTAAACGTTTTGACAATTACAGCTAAGGTAATCTATTCCTGAGGTAGAACAGTCTTAGTATTTTCAAATTTAAAGTTTTGTAAATAGTTTATTTACAATTTTGATCAAATCAATGATAACTCAAATCAACACAGAAGTGTTGACCACTGGTCTAATTATCTATGGGACTGGTAATACCCACGAGGAACAAATAAGCCACTAGCAGTTGCATCAACCCAGTGGTTATTTACAGTGGTTGTAAATAAACTCATCATTAAATCTTCTTGATTTAGCATTTATATTTTTCATCGTGTATTTATCAACAATTAAAATATTTAAGTGGTTCTGTTACATTTGGTAGCATTAATGCTTATATATTTTGGTTCAAATGCGAAGTACTATTTATACCCTACACTCACTTCATTTTTATGTGAAGATGACAAGCAAACTATTTTCATTTTGATTGAAATTGGAAAAGAAAAACCTTTAAAAAAGGGGATATATATGGTCACAGTCAGTAGAAGTTCATAAATATATAACGAATTTGTAGTATAATAATTTAATAATTATAGTTATAATACATGTTTAACTTTAGGTTTTACTTTGATTTATGTTAAGTTAAAACTGATTAACAATTTAAAACGAATTTTGATTAAAACATAGATATATGAAGTTAACACCCTAACATATCTCATTGATTCCATATATGTGCATACATTTTGTTCGTCCGAAGTCAGACGAAATGCATTTGCAAAACAGTCTGCTGATATATAAACACCTGTCATATTATGTCTTAGAGACAATTGCTTTTCATGTACAGTATAATGAACTCAATAAATTGATGACCATTTATATCAATATATCTAGCTGCCGAATTACTGGTAAAATCTACAAATAACCTGGAAAATGTTGCATGAAACACCTTATACCTTATAAGAAGGACGACAATACTCAGTAGATAATTACAAACCATTAGTTTGTTAATTCGTTGTTAATGTTATAGATCTTTGGCGTTTTTTGTATTGAGTATTGTCGTCCTTCTTATAAGGTATAAGGTGTTTCATGCAACATTTTCCAGTTTTTTTGTAGATTTTACTAGTGAAACTATGTGTTGCTAATGAATAGCGTATTGATAGTTGTAAGGGTATCATGAGAATTTGGCCATTTTGATTAAATTTGTTCCATTAGACGTGAATATTTAAAGTTCGGAATATGAAGTTTTTAAATGTATGCATTTTTCTTCAATTGTACACTCAACATTCTTTTTGTTCAAATATGTAATTTTCTACTCTTAAGATACCACACTTACATATTCAAATATCAACACACATTGGCATGCATTTAGTTGTAACGTTATATTTGTGAAACAAATTGCTGTTCTGCATTCATATATCATTCACAAAACGTTTTGCATAGTTGACTGCTAGACACAGGTCATCATTTTGTTGCCATTGTTCATTGTAAAATGTATACAATTTCCTCATTTTATGTCGGTTTCCTTAGTTTGTATCTATTTACTGTGATATTTATAAACTATTGTGGCCTAGATCTGAGATTGAAGATGTTATACCAAATGAAGTAGAACATTGTTTCTTTTTTAGTACACGAATCAATTTAGAAATCCCAACTATTCATTTGTGTACATATACAAACTAATTGAAATTGAAATATCAGAGTAATCATTTATTCCTTTCATATCTATTGTAAATAAATAAGATAGATAGAATATGGTTTGAAAGAGGGTCAAAACATAACAGACGCACATTCAAACTCATAGATCGAAAATAAACGTTCAATGCCTTGGCTTAAACAATAAAAAGAACAACAGACAAATAATATATAGTACACACGACACAACATAGAAAACTTAAGAATAAGTCAAAACGTCGATCTAAATTACATTTTAGCTATACAATTTTGATAAGTATAATGATTTGTGTGTGTGTGTGTGTGTGTGTTCGAAACTTGAGATAAGATTTCGTACGATTGCTGTACGGTGACCTAGCTATAGTTGTTAATGTCTGTGTCATTTTGGTATTTGTGGATAGTTGTCTCATTAGCAATCATACCACATCTTGTTTTTTATATATTCATAAACAAATTTGTTATAAATCCAAAACTTTAGAATTGTACAATAAAACGTTATACAAAAATCTTCGTGCCGGGATTTCCACTTGACATTTATATGTTTCTTAAACTTAAATTTGTCATTTACACATTTTAGGGAAAGTTAACTCTAGTTATAATTATAAAACTACCCATATATTTCATCTTATTTTTTCACAAAAATGTTTTTGAAAAGAACTAAACAAAGGTATTTTTCATGATTATGGTCACTGAAACTTTTTGATAAAGACTTTATACATTGCGTGACATCTAAACGTGAAAAGTTATTGAATCCTGCTTTCTACAGCCAGAGTTTTGATTAAACAAATAAACGATTTAATTTATTAAACATATAATTTACAATATTTCTATAATTTTAAATTTGTTTTGTGATTTATATTACAAATTGAAGTTTCTTTGATGGAGTTGTAAACGTGAACACTGGTATAACTTCACCTCAAAATCGACTAAAAGCTCTCATTTAGTTTTGTTTAATCGAAAAGTGACCAATTGAAAAGCAAGCACTCATACTGGGGAACTAGACAACTATATCAAAATTAGAAAATTAACGAAATATTCGGTTGTCATCATAAAATCTCGAAACTGGTGGATATCGGATGCGTTTTGCACTACAGACAAAGAGGCGTCTGCCCTATAATATAAATATTTTTTAAATCTTATATTTTAAGTCCATAAAGATCACAGTCCCAGTTTTTTGTTTAACATGTGATCCCCTTTTTGTAATTAAACATGGTCTGAAGATATTTAAGAATGAAGAAAGATTAGTCCACTTTGTTATATTATTAAAAGAAATCATGTATTTTGAATTAAAATGACCTAAAGGGTGTTTAACTTTTTATTTATATACATTCATGATGTATTGTTGCTGTGTAATAACTTGTATTGATGATTATATTAACAATTAATAATAAGTTCTGACATGAATAAATTACAGAAAAAACTACTAAAATATCAAGCTACCACAATTGCAAATCCCAGTGGACTTCCCAAGAATATGTTGTACTCATATTATAAAAAAAACCCCGTTACCATCGATACTGTAATTTGTGGGGAAATAAACTATTTCCTCGGGTCATTTAGTACATGTACGCGTACTTTAGTGGAAAGAGTTATCGATTTTGAGATAATTTACTGTTTATATTCCGATTAAGTCTTGAATATTGTGAAAAGACAATAAATAATAATAATAATAATAATAATAATAATAATAATAATAATAATAATAATAATAATAATAATATTAAATAGTAATAGATTTTTTTGCAGATTTTATCATTGCGAAATCGATAGTATTTTCAATTCCATACTAAGAGACAACTCAAAAGAACTTGTGCTTTAGTATTTGAAAAAGTATGATCAATAATTTTGTCCTAGGGAGAACAACATCCTATTTTGTAAAAAAACAAAGAAAAAAACCCAACTACTCTGGTCAAAACAAAACATTTTCTGTAACTCACATAATTAAAAGGATTGATTTTTTATTAATCCCTCATTTAAACGTTTGAATGGCGTTTTCAAACAGGGAACCAAAACTGCTCCTCTTTTTGCTCTCTTTTTCTATTATTCAAATAAAGATAACTTCATGTCGGGGGAAGAATGACAAGAATATTGTCTTATCCTTTAAATTCACGTTCCGCTATATTTCCTTCCACTTATCTATTAATATTGAACGCATCTATCCCATCGAACTTGAAATAAAGGATACAACAAAAACAGTTAATCCTGAGATCACCCCTAGTTTTTGGTGGGGTTCGTGTTGTTTATTCTTTAGTTTTCTATGTTGTGTCATGTGTACTATTGTTTTTCTGTTTGTCTTTTTCATTTTTAGCCATGGCGTTGTCAGTTTGTTTTGGATTTACGAGTTTGACTGTCCCTTTGGTGTCTTTCGTCCCTCTTTTAATGTAAACTAAGAACATCTGTCTCATTTCTGTTCTTTCATCTAGAAATAAGTTGACAATGACTGTCAGTTCAGAAGAAAAAAATACGACAAAGAAGATAATTTCAGCTTCCCAATTGTACACTTTCTGTGTCTTTTGACTAGCACTTAACGCATCGAACCCTATGTGTCAACGTCCAATGAAAATTATGTTTTCAAACGAATTGCATTACATAGTGTTGTAAATCTTATTAGTATAAAGAAGGGAGATTTGCAATGCCTTTTTTTTGTACAATGTAAAAAAAAAAAGCCCAGATAAACGGATTTTTTCTTTGTTTCTCTGGTAGATGGTTGTTTTCTCCATATGATGATCTATAACTATGAATTTCTGTGTTATTTGGTCTCTTGTGGACAGTTGTTTCATTGAAAATCGTACCACATGATGTCATCCTCTTATTGTTATATGAACATCAGTAAAGGCTAGTCTGTCGTTGTTCGAATAACTTATGAATTTAGTTATGTGTTTTCTTCCAACGAAATGATCCAAATCATTTAAAAATTTACAGATAGCAGCAGTGGCACTAAATAAGTGTTATGTTACCAAAAAACGTAAATTTGATAGAAAAGCCAAAATTCCATTAGCGACAGTGATACTAGGAAAATGTATGTGTCGAAAAAAAAACAATATACCGGTAAAACCCCAAAAAGAATTCAAAATAGCCCATAATTAGGCGAAAAAAGATGAACCATATCAACAGTAGATATTATTTAACAATAACTTAGCACATCTCTTGCTAAGGACACGTGTACACATATTATTTCCTGGATTGATATATGAGTGGTTTGGCAAATCGAATTGGTCATATTCTATACAATAAAGAGACCTACTATAGGAAAATTAGATTGGGCATATCGTATTACTCTAACCTTTTTTTTAAAAAGAAGCGTCGACAAAATCAGTTTTATTTACGAGTTTTCAATTAACTGCGGGAGAATAAACAGCGATACTTGTTGGTGAACATTGGCAATTCGCTTTATATATACTCTCATTCTTCAGTTTTATTTTAAAGTTTTGGAATTTGAACTCCAAATCTATTTAAACGGTTCTTAAATATCGTAAACTGTTGTTTAAAAAGTTTGTTGAAATATTGATAGAGAATCAGAGAAAGTCAAAGATATTATACATAGACTAAGATATCTATGTAACGGTTTATTTCTTCCTCTGTGATATTTTATCCTGAGGATGATTTATCACGGTAATTTTTTCCAGGCATGGTATTTCACAGGTAGAATTATTCCGGAGGAGTGAAAATCTATCTGTGTTATGCGGATAGTATGTACCGGTATATATTTGCCATATCATATTTCACAGAACCTTGTGAAATATACTCCCAATAACTAGTATGTAAGTTACTCGCAATCAATATATACCTGACTTTAATTATAAAATGTTTCACAAAGGTAGAACAAATTTGCATAATTTATCAAAGGGAGGTAATTATGAGCAATTTATATATTTAAAGATATTCAATATAATATATTTCTGAATCTATTTCATAGTGAAATTTTTCTTTGAATCTTATTTTTTATATATTCATTTATATAACAAAATGATTTACAACATATAAGTTTTTAATAAGACAGATATTATTTCACAGGTAAATTCTATCCAGCTGTTAAAATTGCTTTTGTGCCAATATATTGTTATGCTATAATTTATCTGAATTCCCTATAAGCAACAAAAACATCTTTATCCCAGACTATTTATATAGTTAAAAATATTATCATAATCAAATTCTTCCTTTACTGTTAACAGTAGTAAAGCAGCTATATTTCTACCTTTACGTTTTAATTGATATTTGTACTGAGATCTGAAAACAACTCACTTTTACATGTATTTCACTTACCTTATTTAATCATGATATTATTTCACAATTACAATCTTTGAAATTATTTCTGGTTCTCTTTCTTATGTTTAATGATTATTTTCTTTTTAAAAGAATGATATTTACTTGATTTTTTTCAGGAAATGTTTCCAATGATTATTTGTGAAATAATTCCCATTAAAATACTCTTTTTTTTACAAAATAGGTTTAATTCAAATACACTTTTATTATTTCATAGTATTTGTAAAGGATAAGTTTTTTCTAATGACTATTCAATAAGTTAACCACCCAGATAGAATTTCACGGCAAAGGAAGAAATATCCCAGGGAAATATTTTCCTCCGGATAAAAAAATAACAACAATTACTGTGACATTTTTTCCTCCGGATCAAATTTCACCCGGATATAATTTTGCTTTACATATCTACAGGTTATAAACAAAATAGTTCTCACAAGATTTAAAAACGTTGCATGGTAATTTGTTTTTAATATGCTACAATATATATATCAATATATGTCAATGCAGATAAAACGTCTCGTTTATCGCATATTCAGACCTCTTTTCATTATTGGTCTTTCATTTCTCCTCTGTTTAACCTGTTGCATTGCAATTGCCTCTGTAACTTCGCTTTGAACACGTGACAGAAAGGACCCCAATCGTTTGAATTGTTGTCGTAAATATAAACTTTACGTTTACAAAAGAGGTTATTTTTAGAACACTATGCATCATTGACCTTGAATGTCTCAATCTGAAAAAACGTATTGATAAACAAACAAAATATGAAATTTAACTTCAATGCTTCCCATATGTATATCTTGCTAGGCGTATAATTCTTAAGTGTTGTCTATTAACTCCCTTTTTAGAAGTGATGCAACAACCTTTTTACGTTAATATATGCATATTACAATAAATACAAAATAGTTTTAAATGGTTGATCAAAATGATAAGTGTTACACTCGAAGGTTAATTAATTAATTTATTATCATTACAGGAAATTGGTTCAATTGAACTAAATTTGTTTACAGTATTAACAAACAATAACTATCCTCAGAATGTTAAAAGTAATAACAAAGTGTAATCACATATGAATTGGAATGAGGGTATAAAGTTCAACATTGGATAAATAGCGTTCCCGACGCACTTCACTTGTGGGTATTTCAAAATTACCTATCAACGTAGCCAAAAATAATTTCGGAAAATCTGTTTAGCTTGGATCAAATTAAATAACGTTTCCAAACAAAATTTGAATATTTAAATAATTTATATTTAAATGAGTGACGCTTGGTATATTGTACGCGTCAAAAACTATTGGGAATATCCACTTTAATTCTTTAGATAGACTGGACTGTGTTGTATCCATATAGTATTATTTATGCTCAATTAACGATGTTTTAACTTACCTGCACAATATATTAATGACATAATTGTAGTATCAGTGTATAGTCTCTACAACACAGAGTATGTTTTGCAATTTATAATTCAGAATACTAAAAGTAGTGAAATTGCTTTTGAATCATAAACAAAAGGTATTTCGCACCAAGGATTTGTAAAATAAGACTTACTATACAAATCATTTATAAAACACAACCATCGCTGTATACGTCAATGATAGAAAAAGATAAGAGAAAAATCGTAAGGGCATCTAAGAAAATATACGAATATAAGTTGATATTTGTACACGCCAAGATCACAAATAAATGCCAGACATATAGAGGTTAGCAATAACCAGGTGACTATACAATATGCCATGCTCTAAATCATCCGGAGTATATGCAAGTTGTAAATACATTTAACAGAGACTACTGAAGAGGTTCTCGACTTTGGATAGGCGTATGCAGTTAAGAGGGGTTATAATAGTCTTTTAAGAAATTAAGCAGAAAATGTTCAAACATGCTTAACTTTTCAAATGTATATTTTATGTGTAGTTTTATTTTTCATTTTTCTTATCCTCAAGAAACTTTGATCAGCATCCATATTATTTGAATGCCCTTTTGATATCTTTGGACGCTCTTTTATGTGCTTTGATTGCTGTTTTTTTTTGTGTATTATTTATTGTAAATTTAGTTAATCTGATATAAACAGACAAATGCACACGAATTTTGCAGATGTAGAAATAATAGGTTTCGATATTCAAACAATCTCTCTTCATTTATGGAGGAATGTTTATTGAGAAGTAGATGTTACAAATGAAAATCCCACAAGAGGTATGGTTCATGCACTAGACATTTATCTTTAAAGTAACCTTTTATCAGGTACCCACGAGACCATGAGATAATATGAGTCGTCAACTGATTATACAATGAAGTGTGCTCACGTGAGTCATGTCAGTTTTGGAGAATAATACCTAGTTATTCAGTTGTGTTATTTTGTGCTGTATATCATATTTGATTTTCATTTATTATTATGTACATACAGGTCGTTAGTTTCTTTTTGTTTGAATTGTTTTATATTTGTCAGTTTAGGTCTTTTGTAGCTTAGTATGCGGAATGAGTTTTGCTTTTTTTATTAAGATTTGACGTTGACATAAAACAGTTGGTATATCTACGTTGTTTTGTCTCTTGCGGAGAGTTGTCTCAAATGCATTTGTTTGATGTGTTTGATCTTTTGATCTTGGAACTTGATAAGGGACTTTCCGTTATGAATTTAATTTTCCTGTAAGTATTTTTGTGATTTTACTTTTTCCAACGATCTGCCTTACCCCATCTTTTAATATGTACTGACATATCGACTTATAGTTGCCTTTGAGTCTTATGGTAATTTGGGTTGTATAGTTGTTGTTTCATTGGCGTATATCCAACACATTTGTTTATTCACTGCGACAATATTAATAAGGTAGTGAAAGTCAAACAAATATCAAAGACAGCCACTCAGATTTGTCTAATATTTTAACTTCATACTTAATTGATAAGCATTAAATCTATTAATCAGCTGACAATTTCAAATATATAGATAAAACATAATAAAACAGGAAGACTTCCCGTAAAAAACAAAGGTATTTCCATCCAATACACAAAGTATATTAAATACGCTCAATTTGATGTGTATCGCGTGATTAGTGATGCAGTATTTGTTAATAAATCAATAAAAAACGACTAACAGAGTCTTTATTAATAAATGTTCATGCAGAACATTTTATCCTCCTTTCCCAAATTTTACTAAAGAGCCATAAAAGTAATGTTTTTGTTTAATTTATTAGAAATATCAACAAAATTGGTCAGACGCTGTATTTGAATTGCAAAAAAACAATAAGAGACTATCAAAAGCCAGACGATGATGGTGGATTTATGTCCTCTGAAAGACATAATCAAACCAAACAGCACAATAAAGGAGTTAAACGACAAAGAAACATATATTTGAATGTCACTTAAAAATTTAAGACGATTTTATATGACAGCCACCTTCAAGTTCATGTTTTTCTGACTAGTAAGCTTACTACCGTTAGGTTTATTTGGTTTGTAAAAAGTAAAATCACAAAAAAACGGAACTCAGAGGAAAATCAATACGGAAAGTCCATAATCACATGGCAAAATCAAATAACAAAACGCATCAAAAACGAATAGACAAGAACTGTCATATTCCTGACTTGGTACAGGCATTTTCAAATGTAGAACAGGTCTTGAAAGTTTTGGTTGTAATCTTTTCTGACAAAAGTATACGGAATTCTTTCAAGTTAAAAAGTCGAAATAGTAGATTTAATGAAAAATATAGTTACTCTCGGACATAGTTATATATGTCTTTCTGGTGTCAAAAGTTTTGCCATTTTAATGGCATAGTGTAAATTAAATCAGGAAGCATTTTTTGTTTAAATAAGATCCATCAGAACAATATTTTTAATAAGTTGTTCTTTTCAATGAGTAGAACAATTATATGGATCGGTATGATTTTGAAGCCTGTCATGTGCCGTATCCACATAAGTATCTTAGAAATCACTGCAAACAATAAGAAATCCGGAAGGGGCATCTAAAGAATGATTTTATCTTTAACATAATGAAAATTCTTTATTTAAGTGGATGTTTGGGTGTCAGGGTACTTTTCATATCTTAAAGTGTTCATACAAATATACTACGAGATGATGTTATCTCCTTTGTATATAACGGCAGACAGCCTTGCGCGTTCCGAGATTTATATATCTATCTTTAAGAACAGAAATTGACAGCATATATGACACTTAAATCTACCCGTGATATCAAATTAAGAAATTACTTATCTCTCTGTTAGATACTATAATAAACTTATTTACTTCATGCTGTGTCGACAATTATGACGAGGAAAATGTTGGTATACTTATAAAATATATTACTTCCATATCAAAACTTACTTTTCAAACGATAGTACCAATATTATTTATGTCTGGAGTGACACCATTGGTTTGCTATTAATGTCCCTTTCAATCATAAAAACGCATTCTTCATCCATAAAAAAATGTTAATAAAAATATGAGCAATCAACACAGGGTAATTTCACTCACATCAATTTCACGTGAATTTAAATTCATGTGAATCTCACGTGAAATTCACATGAATTTCTCACCAAATGAGCTTATACGTGAAACTTACATGAAATCGTTTCGTGAGTTGCACGTGAATCTCGTGTGACACTCATGTGATTTTCAAATTAAAATCATCTATATTTTTTTTCTAAATCACACCTTGATTTTCAAATTCAATTAAAATCATGAAAAATATTAATTGTTTTGTTGTAAAATTCACGTGAAATACATGTGAAAAATTTCACATAAAAATGTTCATGTGAGTTTCATGTATAAGCTCGTTTGAGGTGAATCTCGCGTGAAATTTTACATGTGAATTTCATGTGAGATTCAAGTGAGATTTATGTGAGCAAATTTTGCCTGTGTAAAATGAAATATGATGTAAATATTAATAAATCAATTGTGAATGGGTACATGTCAATAAAATAGCAATTAAACAAATTCATTTACTAAAGTCAACATGCATAAAAAAATAATTATGTGTAGAGCTTCAAACATACTTTCACCGAAAAGCTGCAAAAAGATCCTTACTGAAAATTATTAATAATTGTTCGACATTTAACATGCTTGAACTGCAAAGAATGTTTAACATTGTCTTATCGGGGCCTTTTGTAGCTGACTATATGCGGTATGGGCTTTGCTCATTGTTGAAGCCGTACGGTGACCTATAATTGCTAATGTTTGTGTCATTTTGGTGTTTTGTGGATAGTTGTCGCATGGGCAATCATACCACATCTTCTTTTTTATATATTGTTTGGTAAAACAAAATGATTATTTCTATGTATGCCTTTTTTATTACGAGACCCTGCTTTTCGATTTATATAGTTGATAAATATAGTTAACATTTGTGTTTGTTTGTATAATTACTATGTCAGGCTATTAATTGATTTCTTCCGCTGAATATTAAGCTTATGAAAATGTTAGCTTTCGTAGAAAGATAAAAGATCTGTGTCCAATCGTCTACATCACAAGTTAAAATTACTGAAGATGATACAAAATGCTGATGAGAAAAATGTACAGTAGATGTATATACACGATAACCCTTTAATATTTCAGCTCCAGTGGGTTTTTAAAATGTTTGCGTCGCTTTTAGACATTTATATTGTGTAAGTTTTAAAAGCATTTTAAAGAAAACATAAGAAATATATCTATGCCGAAACTAATATTCAAGGTCGTTTTTTATTTATAAAGTTAGAAAATCTTTATTTGTTTACGATCGTAAGATACGCGTGTTCAACACTAGTTATAGCTTTTATTTTAAATCGGTCACAAAGATTAATAACGATTCTTGTTTGACCACAACTCTCCTTGTGATAAATTTTCAAAACTGTGTTATATTTCACTACTTTATTAACCGTTTTAAGTTCAAGTTCAAGTTCAAATTCTTTATTGTAAACTCTAACAGACACATTATTGGTATAGAAGAATTCAATACATGTATGCAAATAGAAATGAAAAGGCAAAGAGTATGTTTTTCGGTATCATGTAATCTTTATATCGGATCAAATTAGTACAAAGAAAAACCTGCTTAGCATACTGATGTTTTGCAAAAATCTCCAAGTGTAAGTTTTGGATTGAAATTTGTTGACCCATTATTGATGATGGTCCAAAAGTAATACGAAATATAAGCTACATCATATTCAACTGGCATGTATTATAAATGAACGGACATTATTTTTATAGTTTGTCCGACTTCCAATACATAAAGTTAAAAGGGGGTTTGATTTTTGTTGTTTTAACGCCACTTTTAAGAACTGCTTTTGGGCTTTTTCGTGGCGGACAATTTAAACTGGTGGAGAAAGCCGGAGTGCCGGAGAAAACCCCCGACCTTCGAAAGGAAAATTGACAATCCTAGTCAATTAAAATTGGAGCCAAGTGCACCCGCACGAGCGCTGTTCGAAATAACAAACGTAGTGTTGGCTGGCTGGTGATTACAGTAGTAACTACTTAGACTACTCGGCCACAGAAAGAGATGGGGGCACTGGGGTGGCACGTTAAACAGTTTTAAAAAAATTAACCCTTCTCAAAACGTTGTTTATTTCTTTGTACGTCTATTTTCTGGTCGGATGTTTGTGTCAAATTGTGGTTTGTTTTATTGTCTGATATATTTGTCCTAGAATAGGCACACGACAATGTAGTGGGCTTGAAATAATTCAGGCAATCCTTCCGACTTCAATCTCAATCTGCGAATTAATATAGAGGAAACATTACAAATTTAGCGTTATTTCCCAAAGATATACATTATACTAAGGAGGTTACATAACCTCCTTGGTTTCACATACAAAAACGCATTGTCCTTTTTCTATAAATACCACAAATATAATGTGTAAAATAATGGTGATTATGAAGACAAATAACTGGTGATAGAACACTTAAGTCGTCAATTGTTTTTTGTTTTTTTATTAATGAAGTCCAACATTCATATTTTAAATAATATTTTTTTATCTCGTCAAGATTATCAAATGGAATAAAAAATATCATCATATATGCATAATCATAAAATATGAAATCGATAGGGTTAGAAGCTTTATAATGTATTATAAGAAATGGCATATTTCAAATTATTTTTAAAATAGTCTATACATTCGTTATTTGGTTGGTTTGTTTTAATTGAATATGAAATTTAAAAAAAACAACAATGTTCAAAATCCATATACCGACATCAGATCATGTTTTAAACCTCAAAGTTTGACATTAAAGAGCATTGTATTACCCTTTTTAGATATCAGTAACAATAAACGTAAACCACACATCATACTATAGCATTGTGACGAAGTCTACCTCGGTATCGATACATCTTAAAAGTGTAAATGGATAACAGTAGTGAATTTAAAAGGACTTTGTATTGTTATGAGTTGAAAGTGTTACAGGTCTTTTGGTAAAGTGATCTTCTTAAATTACATAACACGAAAACAGATTTCATCTTAAACGACATATTAAGTAAACCGTAACGATGTATTCATATACGTTTGAGAAGTGCGTAAAAATAAATTATGTTAGACTAATTAAAATACAAAAACTTTTTGATATGACGAGATGTAATTTGAAGATACAGCACCAGGTTGTGACATCAATATATTTTTGATTGTTAAGATGGATTTTTAATATTAAACGTCTCTTGTTCTGCAAAGTTTGAACTTGAAGTCAAATAAACTTGTAAAACTAGCAAGACATAAGCTTGGTTTTAAATATATATTTTTTTAACTACAGCCTCGAATCTATATTCACTTTAGAATGTCTAAGATAAAAGATGCCTGTCTTACACTTCTGGAATGTTTGAAGTCCTCGATGCTTCTCCCCTCCATGCTTTGACCTTTGTATGTGTATGTCTCCATCGTAGCGGAGAGGTTATTAATTTTAATCCTTGTCCGTCTGTACGTTCTCGAACTTTTGTTTGCCTAAATGAAGTGTTATGAAACTTATACACAATGATTATTACTACAAAACACAAATCAATATAGAATAGAATATCGTTCATACCAGTAAAAAGATGTGGAATGACATTTGGTGGCATAATTTGCATTACCACAGAACACAGATAAAGTTTGAATTTTGGTCGGGTCACTTTAACCTTTCTAGAGTATTGCGCACACGGGGGGGGGGGGGGGGGGGGGGGTAACTTCGATATTTCGATATTTTCTTGGTAGGGGTGTGCCATTGTTGCCTTAAAATACGTACCCTTTTTAAAATAACATTCACTGAAATTCAATACCTATAGTTATATAAAAATTTAAGAAAGAATGACCTATACTTATATACAATATTTAAATTATGACCAATGCTTATATAAGCACTAACTCATCATCACTCATAATTCATAAACCAGCTACCCTTAAGTTTTTAAATATGAATTTACATCGTTTGTTGCACATATATTTTATCATGTAAAATTCTCAATTTAGCATATTTGTATATGATATGTAGATCATACCCCAAATCAATATACAGTTATCAAACGTAAATGCATTTTAATATAGAGTGTCATTAAAAAGGAGGGTCATTCTTATATAAAATATCGCAAAATTATGACCCATATTTTTGGCACATCCCCGTATACCCACTAATGGGAAGTTGACCCCCCGTGATTGCGCATTTACAAATGGTACAAAAACTGATTTGTTTTGTTTCCGTTCTTTAACAAAAGTTTGCCTTAACCAAATATTAAAAAAGTTATGCATAATGCTTATTATCACAAAACGCAGATCAAGTACAAATGTGTGTAACATCACTTTTAGTTTGTAACCCGGATATGTTTCTTTAGATCGATTTATGACTTTTTAATGGCGGTATACAACAGTTGCCTTTATTTACTGTTCTTTATTTATGTCTCGTTACAATGTTATATTTACGCGAGGGCATCTTCTGTGTCAGATGGACACATTCCCCATTATTTATTCACCCGTTCCTGATGTGTATAGTGTACAATTATAAGTTTGATATCTTTGACGAATTCACCTACGATTTTTCACGTCAGACACAAATTTGTCAACACTTTTTGTGCTGATATGAATTGTCATTGATATGGTTATATTTATAAATTTACTGTTTACAAAGTTTTGAATTATCTGAAATACTAAGGCTTTTCTACCTCAGGCATAGATTACCTTGCTGTATTTGGAAAAACTTTTAGGAATTTTGGTCCTCAATGCGCTTCACCTTCGTTCTTTATTTGGCTTTTTAACTTTTTTGGATTCGAGCGTCACTGATGAGTCTTTTGTAGACGAAACGTCTGGCGAATATACTAAATTTAGTCCTGGTATATATGATGTGTTTATTTGGTAAACCCAAGACTCCACATTGACATTGACATTGAAAAGTAGGAATACCAAACTCAGAATAACGTTGAACAACGTGTACAAGGTTTAGATGGTGTATGATTTCCCAATCGTTATCTTCTTTTCGCTTTTGGTCCTGCTCATACGGAATATCAGGGGCAACAGTGTTTTCCAGATGGAAATATCTCATGCATATGTGCACGTCGATACAAATAAAGGTAAAACATCATCAAAAACTTATTGAATCATATAACTTTTCTCAGTACTCGAAGTACAAATAAGCTTATCATAGATACCAGACTTGAATTATTTTATTTACACCAGACACGCGTTTTGTCTACAAAAGACTCATCAGTGACGAAAAATTTGACCTCGAAACAACAAACCAGTATTTCGGTTGGTAGTCAGAGATCAAAATTCAAAGTCAAATGAATGTGAAGTCTGGTGCGTCGACAGGTTAAGCAAATGAATAATCGTTTTTTGGCATTTATCATCCGCCATTCGAATCTCCCTCAGTGGGTATGTCACCATAAGGAAAAGAACGATATTAATACATTCCAAGAACCGATGACTACCGTAAGATCTAAGATCGCACAAACATGTAGCGTGTGTGTTGAACATAGACAGACACATTATATTGGTCAACCAATTGCTAATTGTCGTCCCTTAAAACCCAGTCAATTTGGCAGTTGTTATCAATAGTTCGTTTCTATGTATGTTGTTTTAATTGTCGTTTGTTTTATGTTGCACTTCAGCACTCTGTTATTTCGTTGTTTTACTCTTATTGTTGATGTGTTCCCCTCGGTTTTAGTTTTCTCTCAATGAATTTATGAGATTGAACAGCGGTATACCTTTATTTAGTTTCAATCTTATCAGACAGGTTATTTATTATTATGTTGAGAACCTTTTGGTGAGCATGCATTCGAAATTGTGTATACGTTGATAGAGCTTTCGGTATGGTGTTTTATGGATTCTTGTTTGGCTTTGCGTTATTTTTCTTTAGTGCATGATTTGTGTGTACTAAATTGATTTACATCGGAAAACTTATGTCGCCTCCAGTTTAGTTATATACCATTTTAAAAAATTCTAAAATTAAAACAAAACTTGTTTGATTTGATATATGTTTTTGAATCCAACGGGATTTTTTTTTTATTGAAGTCTGTGACTCTTTTCACAAAAATATGTTACGATTAAAATTGATAGTACGTTATACTGAAATGAATATGATTAAGATTTAATCATGAATCGCCTTAACAACGGTTTTTTGTAATTAAATCACTATTATGGATAAAAATAAACGGTTTATTTTAGATAAATATTTTAATAATGATCGTGATTTGAATGCACATATTAAATTTATTTCAGTGTGAGTGGGTAACACGTACACATTAAAGGAGCGTCGATTGTAGGCTTACAGTTTTTATCACAATTTTCCATTTAGATACACAAATAAATGGGAGTTTTTGTAAGTATCCCCATATTTTATTTCCTTCTAAGAAAATTGCACACGTGTACGTACAATTGCTATATTTAGTGTCATCAGTATAATTAATTTTGATGATTTTATACTGGATTGATTTTTCTTTTATTCTGCAAAAACATTGTAATTTCTAACAACAACACTGAAAATTATTACGTAATCACAAACCAGTGTAAAAGGAAAATACACGAACGACAAAACATAGATTTTTTTTTCAAAAAGATAATAATGTCTTGAAAAAAAGTAAAATCACAAAATTATTGAATTGCGAGGAAAATTCAAAACGGAAAATCAAATGATAAAACACATCAAACGAATGGACAACAACTGTCATATTCCTGACTTGGTACAGACATTTTCAAATGTAGAAAATGGTGGATTGAAGCTGGTTTCATAGCGCTAAACCTCTCTTGTATAACCCCTAGTATATGAAATGAAAAGTAGCGCGTTGGTTATTGTTCTTCGATTATGAGCTTGCAGTTGGTTTTTTTATTTGATTTGTTTTTACATTTTCTCATGCTGGTATACAATTAAAACGTGGTATAGTAACGCAATGAGACAACTCTCCACCAGAAACGAAATGACATAGAAGTTAGCAACTATATATCGTATCGTCTTCAAACTTGTTTGAAGGCATTGTAACAAGAATAGTTTATTTGTAATAAAATGAGCAATACGACGAGTGCCACATGTGGAGCACCTGATATTACCCCCTGTGTTTGTGGGGTTCATGTTGTGTCATGTGTTATATTTTTTTTATGTTTGTTCTTTTTATTTTCAGCCATGGTGTTGTCAGTTTATTTTTGATTTATGAGTTTGACTGTCCCTTTTGATATCTTTCGCCCCTGTTTTATTTCGAAGTCTCATTCTGTTTAAAATGAATATTATTAAGATAAAATCATGCATCGCCTTGACAACGGCAATGAACAAAACCTCTACCAAATAGTTCAAAGTCTTCGAAATGACAAATGTTTAACAATTCAAACGAGAAATCGAACGACCTGATCTACGTTCAAAATCAATAAACTAAAAAACAAATAGGATATTCAGGAACACAAAATCAATAAACTAAAAAAAAATAGGATATTCAGGAACACAAAATCAATAAACTAAAAAAAATTAGGATATTCAGGAACAAACGACAACCATCGAATTAAAGGCTACTGCCTTGAGACAGGTACATACTGAATTTAGCGGAGTTAATGTTAGCGGATGTCTTACTCTCTCCTTAGACCCGGATCCGTTAAATTCTGACTATACAGTATGGGCTTTATATAATTGTCTATATACATAGTCATTAGGGTTTTGTTTGATAGATGTCTTATTTTGTGTAGTTTTAATTCATGTTTTAATTATATTTTGTATTATTGTTTGGTTTATTCTATTTTGATTGAATTTTGTTCTTTTTTGTTCATTTTAACTCTAGAATCATTATGATCAACAGAATACTGTCTGGGTCATTTCTGTAAGTGGCATAAACATCAATTGAACCTTCTGATTAAGAAGATAAATTTAGAATGACAACGTTTCCGCAGTTTTGGGAAAGCATCCATTTGTCTCAATTTCCTCAATTCTATGAAATGTATCGTATCTTACACAAACATTGTTTAATGTTACAATACATCTCAACGTGTTATCCAAGTACCCATATAGTTGTCATTTTCCAGTTTCTAATTCCGTTCTATAAGTGACAAATGTGTACTATTACTATACCACAGAATACTTTTAAAAAGGACACATAGCAATATGATGCATGTTCCATTGTATATACATATGCAATCACTTATATAGACTTGATCCTCTTTGTTTCTGTCAATTTAAGTCCGACTAATGTAGTTCGAATATCCCTTAAAGCGTTTATCGCGTCTCTTCTTTAAAACGCGAGACTGTTTAGTTAAATATAGTGTTTATTTATACTAGTATATGAAAATATATCAAGAATTATTACAACAGTAATTAGTGTGTTAAAGTTACATTGTATGACTTTTTTTATGTATTTTTTATCAAAGATTTTACACGTGTGTAAATATATATGTACAATATTAAATAAACGTTCACATGACATGCATCTGATGTTACGTCCTTCATACAAATTGCTGTTACTTGGTAACCATTTAAAAATAATTATATTTTTTTAAACCCAATTACTATGTTTGTCCTTATTAAATACAAATTGCGTTGCTTTAAGAAATTGACTGTTAACCTTTTTTTGGTAAATAAATGATTTATAGAAAACTTATTATAATTGACATTGACATAACCGTTATGTGATGGAAAAATACACAAGGAATTAAAAAACAACTATTATTGATATGTTTGTATAATAAATAAAAGGTTTAACAACAAAGGTCTCCAAATCATTAGGAATTATGGGTCCGATGAATTAAACACTAGATATTTTGACCTAATTTGTTTTATTATTATTAACATCTAGGTTTAATCTTAGATACAAATATTTATAGCTATGGGAATGTCATAAAAAATATTTCCTCGTTAAAAAAAATATACTGTGAGAAACATTTACTGTATAAAAAGACAATATTTGGTAGTGACCGTAACAACTTAATGAAAAAGACAATATTTGGTAGTGACCGTAACAACTTAATAGAATTATTAAGATAATAAAATCCATCGTGTGTTAAGTGTACGAATTTGGCTAAGGAAATTTATTTATGTCCGAGTCTAAATAAAGGAAAAAGAAAAAGTTGAAGATAAGAAATTATTAACGTTTACAGGGCTATGCAACTATAGGCTATCGACCACTACAGGCGCGGATCCAGAAGGAAAAAGGGGGGGTCCAGGGGTTGGACCCCCCTCTTTTTTGGACGATCAATGAATTTGAATGGGGACATGTAATTGGAACCCCTCCCCCCTTTTGTCCTAGGTTAGGACCCCCCCCCCCCCCCTTTTTTTTAAATGGCTGGATTCGACCCTGCACTATATCAAATCACATGAAGCCTCGTATCTTGTTAATCAACTTTTCAGTAAAGTATAATATTTTTGAAACTCACGCTGTTTCTACTCTTAAAGATAGTCTTAGACAGACTCAACACAATTTTTTAAAGGTTTTCTTATTTTTTATTTTTCTTTAATTGCTTTTAGTCATCTCATTTAATTGACTGTTGAACTGTTGAAGAGTCACTAGGGAGAATAATGTAGACGAAACACAGATACAAATTATAACACTGGTGTCTTTGTATTTTGCAAAAAAAATACTGCCTCACTTTTGATAAAAAAAAAAAATGATCGTTGTCTATAAGAAATAGTCTGTATTCATCCTCTGCAAGTATGAATGTATGATGTTAAAATTATTCTTGCTTCGGGTGGACTGAAAAAAATGCTTTGTTTGCATGGTATTAAAATTTAAAAAAAAATCCCAACAAAAAAAACAACATTGATGATTCTGATTAGATGACACGCATATTCGACCTATCTAACTTTAAGCCTGGCATCTTGAATAAAATTTTACACTTTACAGTATACACACAATAGGGGTTAAATATGGTGGCCGGTTAAGGCCATTTCGCGTTTTCGCGTTTTCGCGTTTTCGCCCATCATATTATATAGGGCGAAAACGCGAAAACGCGAAATCGCGAAGTCGAAAACGCGAAAACGCGAAGTCGAAAACGCGAAAACGCGAAATATTTTTTCTTTCTGATTTCGCGTTTTCGACTTCGCGTTTTCGCGTTTTCGACTTCGCGTTTTCGCGTTTTCGCGTTTTCGACTTCGCGATTTCGCCTTTTCGCCTTTTCGCGTTTTCGCCTTTTCGCGTTTTCGCGTTTTCGCGATTTCGCCTTTTCGCCTTTTCGCGATTTCGCCTTTTCGCGTTTTCGCGATTTCGCGATTTCGCCTTTTCGCGTTTTCGCGATTTCGCGTTTTCGCGTTTTCGCCTTAAATTATAGGTATATTGATCCAATATCCACCCGTTTATAGTATGGATCACATTTCCGACCTTACATTGATTACGTGCTACGTGTACAATGTTTCGAGTTCTTTCGGAATTATATTCCAGGTAACTCTCTTCAGAGGTCGTCCGTTTTATTTTTATTTTATATAGCTATATACCAACATATAAATAAAATTCTAAACATCTTTCCACACAAAAACAAAATATTATTTCATAAACGTATGAAGGATGATGGATATATTTTATTTCAAGGTACTACGGAAGAAGTTAAACTTCTTTTCGAAATAGCAAACACAAACCACAACCTACTGCAATTTACTTATGAAATTGACAGACAAAGTTTAAAATTTCTAGACTTAGAAACGTATAAAGGACAGAGATTTCAAAAAGAAAATATCTTAGATATTAGATGTTTCACAAAACCAACTGAAAAATTCCAATATCTACACCAAAATTCTAACCACGCTAAAAGTTGTTTTAAATCCTTTATTAAAGGTGAAGGAATACGAATTCTTAGAAATACCTCTGATCCTGACAATTTTAATGAAAGAATAAACTTATTTACAGAAAAATTAATACAAAGAGGTTACAAAATCGCTTTTGTAAATAAAATATTAAGAAATATTTCCCATACAGAAAGATTAAACAAATTAACAAACAAAGAAACAAGAATAAACAAAAACACAGATAACTATAATATATCTTTCATAACACAATACCACGCTAATGCGGAAAATTTACAAACCATTATAAGAAAACATTGGCATTTAATTCAAGACAACCCACAGTTCAAAAATCTCTTTGATAAAAAACCCACAATAGCATTCAAAAGAAACAGGAACATTGGGGAAATCGTTAAGAAACACTTGAAATAAATCAATGTCTCCCAATAGAAATTAATTAGACAGTTATACTAAAACCAAAGGAAGGTGCGTTGACAATGAAAAATGCATATTGAAACGTATCTTAAACAATAACCAAAACCAGTTATCCATACGTTGATAAAACGAACAATAATAAATAAAAGGTACAATAATAAATAAAATGTACAAAATAATAAACAAACAAACATTTAAAAATAAAAATAAAAATAAAAATAAAAAATAAAAAATAAAAATAATAATAATAATAAAAATAAAAAATAAAAATAAAACGGACGACCTCTGAAGAGAGTTACCTGGAATATAATTCCGAAAGAACTCGAAACATTGTACACGTAGCACGTAATCAATGTAAGGTCGGAAATGTGATCCATACTATAAACGGGTGGATATTGGATCAATATACCTATAATTTAAGGCGAAAAGGCGAAAACGCGAAATCGCGAAAACGCGAAAAGGCGAAATCGCGAAAAGGCGAAAACGCGAAATCGCGAAAACGCGAAAACGCGAAAACGCGAAAACGCGAAAAGGCGAAAACGCGAAATCGCGAAGTCGAAAACGCGAAAACGCGAAGTCGAAAACGCGAAATCGGAAAGAAAAAATATTTCGCGTTTTCGCGTTTTCGACTTCGCGTTTTCGCGTTTTCGACTTCGCGATTTCGCGTTTTCGCGTTTTCGCCCTATATAATATGATGGGCGAAAACGCGAAAACGCGAAAACGCGAAATGGCCTTAACCGGCCACCATAGTTAAACGTATTTACACTTTTGGTATTTAGCTGTATTTTGATGAGTCTTTTGTAGACGAAACGCGCGTCTGGCGTAAAAATAAAATTTCAATCCTGGTATCTATGATGAGTTTATTTGCCTCCGAATGAACTTAGATCTTCTGTGTGATTTTACGTCATGGCGGACAAATTTGCATACAACTCACAGACAACCAATCATGAACAAATGTATAAAATATCGTATTTGGCACAACTTTTCGTTTTTTTTTTGTAATTGATGAAGGTCTTCAACTTTTTTATATTTGATTTGGGTTCGAGCGTCACTAGTGCGTATTTTTAAGATGTAACTTGTGTCTGATGTGCAAAATTATAAACCTGTTATCTGTAGAGATTTGTTTTAAAAAAAAAAACTGTAACGTGTGTAGCATTGTTACGTAAAAGAAATAAGGAACCATTATGATTTATTAATATCGTGCATTGTCAACAATTCTTCTATTTGATATCTAAAACTTGTTTGATATTTGCATAAATGTACAAAAAAATAATTCAGGACTTTTCACTTTCAACTTCCTTTAAAGAAAACGAGAAAAACAAATATTTTTAATGAAAATAACGCCCCACACACTTATAATTATACTTATAACATGCAGAAAAGAAGGCGGATTGCACTGTTGCTGTGTTTTATAGGTAAAGATAAAGATCATTCTATTTGTATATTTCATGGCTGAATCATCCTTAAATGAAATATATAAAGATTCTCGTCGGGCTCTTTTAAGGGATTTTTTTTTATATATACATATTATCATGGGAGTATCATCGCGGCGTGTCATATCTCAAATTTTGTAATTTTGCGTTGAATATCATAAAATGTTTTGCAATAATTACATGCTTTAGGAATACATAATTAACTTAAAACATTATGAACAAAGCACAAAATACAAAGCTATTAGAAGCAAATGTCCCCTTTTTCAATTACCTACATGTAAGTGTGAGAAACAGAATAAACTAACATGTTTCAGTCTCTTTTTCAATTAACCGAGTGTGAGAACCTACTAATCTGTAGTAAATCTTCTGTTACCCGGATGATAGTACATTTATCAGTAAATAACAAAGTATATGGTTATAAGTATAGGTAGACAGAATTTAATTAGAACTGAAATATATGTCCCCTTCCTGACACTAAGATCCGTTAAAAGTTTAATTTTCCGTGAGTGTGATGATCATCTTCATTACACCACGACCGGACTGTAAGTATGATGCTTTATAACAAACATAATTATATACAATTTTCGAATGAAATACAGAAAATTAAGCGATATTACTATTTTTTACTACGTTGTAATATTGTACACTTGATATTACAACAGCTTCTTTATACTTAATAATACCGGTATATATATATATATCACTTAACGTTAAAATAGTTTAGCGTTTTTTTTTTATAACACTTGACATTATGAATATTATATTTTTTATTTGTTATTTTTGTTTTTTGTTTGGGTATTTTTTGTATGACCAATCTCATTGAAATGAGCTCATGATACACATAATTAGATTCGATTTTAATTTTGTAATGTTAATTTCATACTTGATAAAAAGTTCTACGATTATATTCTGTATTTCTTGTATTCCAATACGGACTGTGTACACTTTATTAGACCAGACGCGAATTAAAAATGAAGTAAACGACCCCTCCCCTTTTCTGTCCCCCTCCCACGAAAAACAAATCATTCATGTCTCAATTGTTGTTTTAATAGAAAATTCCAATTCGAATAAGAAAATCATACAAAATAGCTACTTTAAAGTCTTCAGTGTCATGTACATGTAAGAGAGTAAACTTGATCCCTCTAACATGTTTCAGCCGCCACATAATTTATGTATGTGCCTGTCCCAAGCCAGGAGCCTGTAATTCAGTGGTTGTCGTTTGTATATGTGTTACATATTTGTTTTTCGTTCATTTTTTTTATATAAATAAGGCCGTTAGTTTTCTCGTTTGATTTGTTTTACATTTTCATATCGGGGCCTTTTATAGCTGACTATGCGATATGGGCTTTGCTCATTGTTGAAGGTCATACGATGACCTATAGTTGTTAATGTGTGTGTCATTTTGGTCCTTTGTGGACAGTTGTCTCATTGGCAATCATACCTGGCACATCTTTTATATTGAATCAAATATTGTCTTGTATTGTAAATGCTTCTCGTATACGTTTTAAATTATTTGATTTTTTTTTGTATTATTTAAAACAAATTAGTTCAAAAATCATGTTTTAGGTATCCGTGTTACAAGCCAAATTCAAGAAAATATTGATTGTTTTCCTTGTATCAGTAGATTAAAAAACTTCAAATAATTTTAAATAGCTCTATATATCTTTGATTTATGATATAAATTTACATTTTATTATCTTCTTTTTTCTAAGAAATGCGAAAAGTACTGTTCGTGATTGCTTAATATAAATACTGCACAAATCTTGGAAAAACTCTACTTTAATGTCTCAAATTATATTTAATTCATAAAACGAGGTCAGTTCGGTTTGAAGTGTTTGAATTAAATGGAGATATTAATGTTATCATAAATCGAGATTCTAATGCGATTATGTGAGTTTTTCCAATTCTAATTTATTCAACACATGTACTTTATCATGTTTGTCACAAAAATGAAAACATTACAATGGATTCTTGTTCCGTAACAATTAAATTGTGTTGAAAAAGGATGTTACGTGTATACAACTTTTGAAACTGTCATTCAGCTTTTAATGGTTTTGAAATCGGGGTCCCCAGCCAACATAAACAGGGAAATGATTTATTTTTTTTAAGTTATACTCATGATAGCTGTCTTATTGTTTCTGTTGGTGCTTGTGAAAGCTGAGGACCACCACCGGGTGTGGGATTTTCTCACTGCGTTGAAGACCCATTGGTGGCCTTTTTTCATAATTTCCATTCTCCATAATATTTTGGTTGTGTATTGCTAGTATACAAAGGAAGCTTATTCTCCTTTTGATAGTTAAGTAACTGCTGGAAGTGGTTTTAAAACAAAGTATTTCTCAGAGAGCATACTCTAAATATGACTTGGGATTAAATATAATAAAAAGAAGAAATGGTATGATTGCCAATGAGACAACTCTTCAAAAGAAATCAAATAATACAGAAATTAACAACAATAGGTCACCGTACGGTTTTCAACAATGAACAAAGCCCATTCCCATAGTCAGCTATAAATGGCTCCGAAATGACAAATATAATACCATTCAAACGATAAAACCAACGGCCTATTGTTTGTGCTAAATTATGAACTAAAAAGAAATTTGCAACACAGCAACACCAACATCCACTGAATTACATGCTCCTGACTTGACAGACACATTCAGAATATTGCGTGATTAAACATGTTAGAGGGCCAGAACTCTCCCTTTTCATTGGACAGTAGTGTACAGGGAGGTGAAAGATTCCAGAGGGACAGTCAAAATAAGAACAAACTATAAAAAAAAACAGTTGAAAAAAGCTTAGCTCATCAGATGGATACAAACAGAAATACATTTGACAAAAAAAAAAACCAGAGTGGACGTGATCGGGTACATGTAAATCCAAAAACAGATCTGAGAGTAGTCTCAGTTACGTATACTGACAGCAAGTTCAAAGCCAATAACAAACAGTTACTGATAAAAGAACGTCATGCCATCAGGCAGTACAGTACAATGTCTGTTTGTGTATAGATTATTTAATTTATTGTTGCTTATTTAACGTCTATTTCTTATAAAGGTCCAATTTCATCAATAATGGAACAACTATTGGTACGACTCGTAATTTAAATGCTTAAGGTGTTTAGACTACATTTGTTTTACTAGCATAGTCGATTTAGTGACGCTAAGTTTCACATTAGTCATGTCATTAATTTCATGAAAGTTTTAATTTCTTAAGTGTGATAATTGTGCAGTCAAATTTGGTCAGATATCACGCAAACGAAGAAACCGAAAGACTTTTAATCAACGAAATATGGATATTTTTAGTAGAGATTATATTTGTTGTCAAACAATTTATGTCACAAGGTCATATCAAGGTCAGCACCATAAATGGCTTTAAATCATAAAGTTCGTAAAATAGGTATAATTTTACTATTTCCTACAACATTGTAAGTATTTGTATCCAATGAGGAACTGAATATAAGTATACAATTAATACATTGTTTATGTGTAATGTCAACATAGACTAATATATGAAGTTTACCTAAGAAAATGCACACGCATACATGATAAAGATGCACGGGGTCTTTAACTTACGGGTATTTAGGTAAAGGGTATTCCCGGTAATAGCGTCACCTGGATTTTCCCCAGTACAAAATATAAATTCGGCCCCAGGTGATTTAAAAGCATAAAGTATGTCACTTTAGCATATAAGTCGTAGAAGTATTGATGCAGTCGTGAGGATAACGTCACGAGGCATTTAAATTATTTTAAAGGTAAAATATTTTTATTTAACCACAATATCAGCTGATTGCATAATTTTATGATTTGTGAAATGTGTTATGTTTTTGATGGATGCACAGCCTGAAGTTTTGACTAAATCTTGCAAAATCTTATTTTATTTCTTAAGTCATGTTTCTTTAAAAATAATATTAAAATGTGTGCACTGAAAAAATAAAATTATATATTTGGGTTTTAGATAAAATAGGAAAGGATGTCAACCAGTGTTTGCAATTTTTTCTCTGCAATTTTTATTTACCAAAAAAAGAAAAAATAATGATAAATTTATAACTTGAGACAAAAAGTTTAGAAAGTAGAAAATGAAAACCAAAACGGCCAGAATAGCTAAACAATGAGTAAAGTCAGCCTAGGGTGAGGGTTTCAACTTTACAAAATATTTCTGAACTTGTTCATTTCTTTTGACGTCTGATGTAGGCCTATACTTCTAGGATACAGTTTTCTGGCATTTTGGTTAATTAGTGATGAGTGGTTGCTGACACACTGATGTTACCTCTGCACATTCTCTCAACCATATATTGAATGAAACATTATTTGGTTCAATATCAACAAAGCTTTAGAATTATCAACAGAATACATTTTATATTTTTAACTACGTTTTAACCGGTGCATTACGTAAATAATTATTGAAACAATAAACATTGATGTTCAATCATTTGTATATAGATATAGGAAGATGTGGTATGAGTGCCACAAAGTAGTCTGTTTAACAATGTTATGGTATGTAACATTGCGTATGTTTAGATTTAGTCCCTTTTATTTATTCGTTTCATCTTAGATATAGTATTTAAAATCTTTGTGGGTTGCTTTATTTAAGTAGTGAATAAGTGCATTGATGTTTACAAAACATAACGTCTTTATAAATGTATCCTACTTTCAACAATAAAACAGTCGTCTATTATATTAATTTAAACATAATAAATTCTAGATTGTTTGTGTTTATTAAAATGTGTACTTTTTAAAGCAATTATATGCAGACACAAAAGCCTTTTATATGGCAAAATTTAAATTTAAATAAACTTTACATTTTTGTTATAAATAGAAAAATTGCTTCCTAAACAATTCGTCACGTAAACACTTGATAAGAATCAACCTAATCTGGTATTTCCCTTTTACACAACTTTAATATTATGTAATGCAAAAAAGTATCTATGGTTTTAAACTTAAAACACGCTAAATTCATATCAACAATGGTGATCTAGCTATTTAAATAAACCTACAAACCCATTTAAATTACCTCGTGGGACCTTAAATTAGTGAAAACGTAAAAACCTTGATCTTGAGCCTTGATCTGGCATCTCTACTTTATAGGGATGGTTAGATATATTGTTACTTTCTTCGTCAGACGTGGATCCAGAATTTATGTTAAGGAGCGCTTGCGAATAAAGCGTTGAAGGGGAGGGGGAATGCTGTAAATTTACCCATAAAATACATTTAAAAAGAATTAGGGGTGGCACTTGGTGCGCTCTCGTCCGAAATTGCACCTGTCTTATTTTAGAGTATTCAAAACTTCAATGTTTTTGTATCTGTAACTTTGAATTAAACGTTCGTCTTTTGACGATTTGTAAATAGCAAATTGATTACACTGGTACGTTTCTCAAAGCAAATCTGTGTGGTTTTTTTTTATCAAAAATCGTGGGTTTTTTTTAAATGCAATTTTACACTGTTTTGAAAAGGCATGAATCGGAATTATATAAAAATTAAGAAAGTCTGTGTGAGTTCTTCAAAATCGCTTGGTTCAAATTCAGCAATGTCAGTCATGAATTCACATAAAATGACTAAACTAAAATTAGTAGGCAAAAGAAATTATTCCTGACTCATGAAATCATTTTGTATGACTAGAATACAAACAATTTCTTGATCAAGAATTGAAAATGTTGCAATATTTATTCCATTAACGTATAATAGTTTTATGGGTACAGAAATGATCAGTCAAATAATTTCACCATTTTCACAAATATCGTAAATGTAAGAGATACTAAATAGTCCATACAGATTGGCTTTTACCTTAAAATTAATCTTTTAAGGATTTTAAAATTATTTCTAGATCGTGTAATTGATTAAATGCCAAAATACATTATGGAGCAGAACACATTTTTCAGACTGTTGAAATTTATAATTAAACCATATCCGCTGATTTTTGCGAAAAACATAATAAACACCATGTAAATGTTCATATTTGTATAAATTGTTAGTCATTTCCTCCTCAGTTCCGCTTTATTATGAATTAATATTACAAGTGCCATTGTCTGTTACAAGTACTGTTAAGTACCTTGAGGTTTTCTAACATTTTGTTTCATTGTTTCAGGTCGAGCCAATGATATCAGATATGGATTTACAAGTAAGTAAAACTTTGTATGTTGGTATAATTTGTTTAATTTTACAACTGATGGCTAATTATTTTAAAGAAAAAATCCTTTATATCTGTTAAATTTACATTATTATTTTTTCTGTGTCCTCGTGAAACTTTGATACAATTTCTGCCTACAACATACACCTTGTCAAACACGTGTTATTTCCAAACTTTGGGCCAGTGTCTGTTTTTACTCCGGTTGCCAAAAAGAAAGTTGCTTCAATCTTTGGTTCAGTATCTGTCTTTTTCCTGTTGCTTAGAAGATTAGGCCGAAACTTTGCCGGGCTTGTATCTGTCTTTTATACTGTTTGGTACGTTTTATTTTTTTACTATCTAGCTTAAATCTTTCAACTTGTCAAGTTGATATTTATTGAACAACTCATATGTTGAGATGCATGTCTGCGTACTAAAACAAATTTGAATCAGCGTATCGGTCTTTTACATGCAGGTTCATATCACATTAATATGCTTCCAGTACTGGTTATAATATAAAACGAAGCAGTGATGTTTTTTTTCTCCCAGGCATAGGTCATCTTAGCTGTAATTGGCACATTTATTTTGATTATATTGGTTTCAATCCTCTTCATTTCTTGTATTTTGATGTGGCCTTTCAGCTGCTTTTAGGGTCTCGTATGTAGACAAAACGATAGTAATACAAAACTATAAGCTTTATATTTTGAATGAGTGTTGTAAATAAGTATTGTTTGAATTTATTTGAAAAACCGACAGAATAATTGTAAGCAATATTTTAACTCACTTTAAAAAAAATACATTATTTGAAATTTTCAATAGTTTAAATAATGGTAATATAAAAGTACATGTTATTTATGATTGAAATGTCCATCCGTGTTAATGTGCCCATAATAAGAATTATGTACACTCCGTAAATCCTGACTAGTGCATTCGTGTCACTTCAGTCCTAAATTCGGGGAGCAAAACAATTCGGTTCCCGGACTATTTTTTTATATTTAGAAACTAAACGAAAACATAAGAAAATGAGGACGCGTCGTATTCCATTTCACTGTGTTTACAAAGTTTGACAGAAGAATACACAAATACGATAAGATATCTGTACCAATCTAGGGTTTTATTACTTGGTGTTATCTTGACAAAGTTGACATGTTTATCTGTCTATGACTTTGTAAACAAGTACCATACCCCATGTACAACAATCATCCAGGGTAGTTATCTTTGTTTCTACTCATGTTGATAATGTTTCACACTTCTGCATTCCGGCTTCAGACACGTGCCTGTTCCAGATCTTATCTTATTGTGATTTGTTAAGTTAGTCAAACATTTACATTGTAGTTATTACAAAAGAAAATTATCTTTTTTTTATCGTTTTCTGTGGCTCATCCGTAGTGTGTTAAAAGGGTGGTAGCGTAATTTCTAGAGCAACATGTTTTTTTCACGTTATCAGACGGTCTAGACATTTTTATAAAAGGAGTTCCACTGACTTGCTAAGAGGGGGCTCCCAGTCATGTTTCAGTGGTTCCTTATATAATCAACCAAACGCATCTCTGGGTAAGGTTCTGACATCCTATTTCATCAGCCAAGCATATGTTTGTTAACCAGCTGATGGGATGGAAGGAGCGTTATTTTTCTTTAAATGCTCGGTTTGTTGTGACAGTTTGTCTTGTAATACATTATGTCAAACGGTGCCTGTTAACGCTGATTGTACTTTATGGGTTTCGTTCAACGTTGAAGAATGTACGGAGATTTATAGTTGTTTAATTTTGCTTCATTTGGGCCATTGTCGTTCATTCAACATCTTCTTATTTTATTTTGTTCACTAGAACAAAATGTCATATCGGGGCCTTTTATAGCTGATTATGCGGTATGGGCTTTGTTTATTATTGAAGGCCGTTCGATGACCTATAGTTGTTTTAATGTCTGTGTCATGTTGGTCTCTTGTGGACAGTTGTCTCATTGGCAATCATACCACATCTTCGTTTTTATATATAGCCTTCAATGTTGGAGCTTAAAAGGGCTATTGCATGAGGGCTATGAATAATTAACCGAAAATATTCTTTTCAATTTTAAAGAAAGACTATGAAGTTACGACAACTTTATTCACGGTTTTCCTATTTTATTGTTTCAGAGAAGTTTGAGTGTTTTACAGAATTATCACGAGTCTGAATGGGCTGGAGATGACAGCCTGTATTCTTCGTATGACCCCAACAATAATGGACACTATATATACACAGGTAATTAAGAGCTGATGTACAAATGATAAACTATCTCATAACAATTGTTTAAATTTTAAATTTGCACTTTAATTTTATCAAAAAAATCTTTAAAATGATATTTTAGGCGTTTTTGTAATAAACCCCGAGTTGTTTTTCTGTGTTGTTGGTTGCTTTGTGTTATTTGTATAAGATGGTATTTTAATCATTTGCATCAATAGAGCCATGAATGGTCTTTGATAGTTGCTTTATTCTATTTACGACTTTTGTTTACCTCTACATGGCTTTTACTTTGTATTTTGTGTGGTAGGGTTGCTGTCTTTCATTGTATTAGACTCCATTGAAACAGTTGTGTATTACACGGGTATGTGATTTGTTTGTTATTGTGTGGTTGGCTTGCTGTCTTTGTATTTATCTCTATTGAAACAGTTGTGTTTTTCACGGATTTATGTTTAATATTTCCTGTGGACCCAATATTGTAACTTTCATTTTAATTTTTATCAGATCCTTTGGACTATCCTATCAGGCCGATGCATGGTCAATTTATGCTGAGCGGAACAGATTACCATTATACCACAATGACGTGCCCGGGCAGCTCAGATTTAGACGATAGTCATGAATCAGATGATTCAAGTGGTAAGATTATATAATTTTATATTTGGGACCTCAAAGTAAGGGACTATTCGAGAATTGTAGTGTGATTTGTCCAAAATTTTATTTCTATGTAAAATTTGATGGGAATGGTTTTTTTTTCATTGTTTACCGCTCATTGTCAAGATATTTTGTATATTTGACCAGCCTCCCATCTTAAAATGTTATTGTTATCTACCTGCATTGAGGGGAATCTTTTCAAATCTCCCCCGGCCTTTTCTTTAAAGTTTTGAATAAATTAAACAGAAACCAAGGCTCTGTCATCAGCATGGAAATCAAAGTTAAGTTATATTTTGATGTAGGATTTGAAATTTTTGAACGTAATTTTATATATATATATATATTCTCTTTAATTTTCAGTAATACTTGATCAAGTAGATATGGAAATGATAGAATTTTACGAGAGAGACGTAGAAGAAAAGTATTCACACACAGAACAGTTTCAACAATCACTTAATAGTGCCCCTTACCAACAACTGTGTAAACCCCAACAAAGTAACAATTTACCGGCCTTCGAAACTTTATTCAAAGGAAACCGGCATTCCAATAATGTAAATAGACTGAGTTCTAATCACGTGATGTCTGACTCTGAGGATGACGAAGAAAGTAGCAGTATTTGTAGAAAAGGGAAACGAGGTACAGTAATGTCTATTTTGTTTTAATTATGTTGTAGGACTGTTGTATACTTAAAGCAGATATCAAACTTCCTTCATTTATATAACCAATTTCTGTGTATGTAAGGATACGTTTTTAACCTTTTCAATACTTATCATTAAAATGACAAACATTAGAAAGAGATCTCCAAATTACCATAAAAATAAAAAAAACATCAGAAAGATATCTCAAAAATTATTTGCTGCATGTAGGAAACAACACTGCATCAATTTTAGATTCCTTTTATTTAGCTTCATGATAAGTATATCTGCAACTATTTGAGAATAAGATAATACTACACTCAATAACAAACTCATTTAAAACACAGTAATACAAGGATGATTGATGCATTTACTTTAATAAGTAAAAACATTTTTTTAAAACCAGTTGCACACATATTAAGGAAAGTGACTACATACTATATGCAGATCTTATTTTCTTTATGGAAGATATACATACATTATGATAATTAATTTTAGGTGCTAAGAACGTTTTGTTATGGAAGTTCTTACTAGAAGAATTAAAGAAGGGTAAACACGTGGAATGGACGGATATTTCACAGGGGACCTTTCGGTTTGTCGACACGAGTGAAATCAGTCGGCTGTGGGGAAATATGAAGCGAAAGGATGACATGAACTTCGAAAAGCTCAGCAGGGGAATCAGGTACGGTAACTCTTATGTCACGTCATTAGTCATTTCTTAGAAAAAATTAACATAGAAAACAGATGGAACGGAAACTAATACAAGATATTAAGGAAATTTACTTGATTGTTACAAATATAATACAATGCAGTATTCAGAGGACTTATCAAATATTATATAACAAAACATGACGCCATTATTATATATCAAAGAAGTGGAATCAAAATAATTCTATTAATCACCGGAAATTATTCATTTCCTAACAGACAATACTAGTATTCAATAGAATGGAAAGTGATCTTGGAATACCTGGAAATGTTTGAAAAAATATCAAAACCTACATGAAAGAAAACATTTAATTTTGTCAGAATCATTGAATATAATTATTACTTTAGTTTTATTATTTTGAAATTGTTCTGAAATCATAAAATATTATTTTCTTATTTCAGACATTACTACAAAAGCGGGTTTATGAGTAGACAAGAAGGCACCAGACTTATCTACAGGTTTAACTGGGCTAAAGTACCTAAAAAATACAGACAATACGACCCAAAAAGGGGAATGACCATCAAACATCAAATCGCATATTAAAACAAATCAAGTATTTCTACACAGATGTGTTCAGCGTCCATCAGTCACAAACATTCAAAAAGTGACACAACAATATTTACTTAATGCAAATTATGTCAAGAACATGTTTCATTATCGTTTACAAACTGTTATATGCTTTATTGATTGGTAATGAATAAGAAACATGATTTCATAAATCTCATTTATATTTGAGATTGAACAAAAGGGTCGACGAAGAGTGCAATTGTGTGTGTCGTGTTGGTAAACTGTCAGGGTTTATGGCGACATATTAATTCCGGTACTTTATGCCTTTTTAATGTATGCATGTGTTCAAGTGATACATTTTTGCAGAATGAGAGATGATAGTGCTGTATGTCAAGGGAGGAGATCTGAATCTGTGATTTTTGTTGCTCGTATTATGTACATATTGTGTTACAATGAAATTAACACTGCCACTGTATTATACTGTTAATTCGAGAACGATTAATTCACTTATCGTTCTTCTTTGTTGATTTTTTAAAATTTTATTATGTAAATAAAATAATAAAAATAACTTTTAGTTGATTCATACCCACTTATTCATAGCATTCGAAACAGTATCGACCATTGACGGAAAACATGTCGACCTTTGACAGAAATGCATTCGAAACAGTATCGACTATTGACGGAAAAGCATGTCGACCATTGACGGAAAAGCATTAAAAACAATAGTCGAAAATAGGCGGAGAAGCGTTCGAAACAGTGTCGACCATAGACGGAGAAGCATTCAAAACAGTATCGACCATCGACCGAAAATCATGTCGACCATTGACGGAAAAACATTCGAAACAGTATCGACTATTGACGGGAAAGCATTCGAAACAGTGTCGACCATAGACGGTAAAGCAATCGAAAAGGTGTCGACCTTAGACTTGTAGATTCGTCTTCATCATATTCATCCTTTTGTTTGTCTCTTCTTTTGTCCGGAATACAAAGCGTAAAATGTCAATGGTGTATCAATGATCATTCAAGTTTGGAATAGTCACTTTCCGACCACACTTGTAAATGTCTATTTATATCTTATTTTTCGCGTCTTTATCTACATGTGGGTTGATTTGGCATCCCCATTGTTTGATGATACTTGAAATTTGAGAGTCTGAAGTGTGATTTAAAGCACTTTATTCCGGAAAAAATAGACAGTTCCGGTGTCGATTTCGATTCAATTGTTTGTTCTTGGTAACAACATGAATATATGAATTGGGGCGGCAAAGTTAATAGCTTAGTATGTAGTTTGTGTATACATTCGTAGATCTCTCATATATGAAAATAAATAGCAGTTATTTTGTCTGCGGCAGCTATTGAGTGATGTGTGTCGTATAAACATTTCGTTTAATGTTTTGTCATAAATCCGACTGTTTGAAATGTTTCACATTTTGTTAGGTCGGGGGCTTCTCAAGTTGATTACTATTTGCTATTGGTTTTGCTCGTTGTTGAACACCATACAATGAGCCAGGCCATTTGACATTAGTGGATGGTTTTAACACTGGAAATCATAGCACATTTTCTTTTTTCTATGTTTAAGAAAAACATGCTCAAATTTTTTTTTGATAAAAATTTTTTTTATGTATAGAGGTATTATCATAACAACTGTAAGTCTGAAGGAGATTATCTTGTGTACAGTTACTGTATATGGACAAATAGTTCTTATCAATTTTTAATCGCTGTATTGAAGAATATCATCTGAAATAACATAAAAGGGATTAGCAATAAATTGTTTTTTCAATAAGAAAAGAAGGAGAAGTTATAATTGGTCTCAGTAAAAAATAAGACATCATATGGCAAAATTTGGGGTAATATGCTAATTTGCATAGCGGCCATTTTGCCTTTTCATGACGGCAGCCATTACAATAGGATTATATAAGCCCCTTAAATAAAAATACCAATATGCCAATGCCTATCTCGAATGAACAATTTGTTCGCATATAGGTGAATTGTACATGTTTTTAGGCGTCTGTCTGTATACAAATGGACATTGTCTACTCTGAAATCTTTCGGCCTTTTTAGTTTAAAAATCGGAAGCGTAGTCATAGTATAATTGCTATATAAGATCATATAAAATGACGGAAAATCGTAAAATAGCAAGATTCAAAACAGAAATACATATGCAAGAAGATATTGTTCATGATTTGTTCGCATATAGGGAAACACCTTGCAGGTTGAATTTTAAAGTTTAAATAACTTTAAACTTACCTGCTATCTTAAGTTTTCGGCCAAATTCTTTAAAAAAACATGATGATTTCAACCTTTCCATTTCGTAAAAAGTCAAATTTTAAGCATTTTCCCTTAGAATTACACAGCATTTTTGTAAATATCCGCCAAAGGAAGTTTTTAAAGATACATTAGTTTTAGATACATGACCGAAAAGGACGTGATTATCCGCAAATCTAAAATAAATTATATTTTCAATCTTAAGCTAAGGGAGGTAATTTGATCAAAAGGGACAAAGTCACGTGGTGCAAATCATTTGAATAAAGTACCTTTGATTTTGCCATATATGTAGCAGACACGTATACTGTTTATGGGCCACCTACGAAAGTAGACGCGCATTATGTTTTCTGCTCTGTGCGTCCGTTCGTTCGTCTGTATTTGTCTGTTAGTTTTACTGTTCGTTCGTCTGTTAGTTCGTCTGTTCGTTCGTCTGCCCTTCTGTTCCGATTCAGGCTAAAATTTTTGGTCAAGGTAGTTGTTGATGAAGTTGGTGTCCAATCTACGAGCAACTTAGTACACATGTTCCCTATGATATGACAAATTAGAGTTTTGATCCCAATTTCGCGACACTGAACATAGAAAATGATAGTGTGAGTTGGGCATCCGTGTACTATGGACACATTCTTGTTTTTTCATATTTCAAAGAGGATTTTACAACTTTTTGAGTTGTTTTTTAAATAGAAATTGATTAAAAATATCTGTTTGGTGTTTCCAATTTTCACTGGTGCACATGTATGTCATCAGTCACGTGACATTAGTCAAAGGAAATAATTACCCGGAATATATCCGGGTAAAGTCAGTGATGTATATTCTTCATTTTCTATTTCAGTCTAATTACAGAAGTTATGTATGTCAAAGAGCCCTATTTAATGTCAAAAAAATCAGTACAAAGAAGTTATGTAAACTTTTGACGTGGCAAATGACTTTGAAGTGCAATTTGCTAATGATATGAACCATGAATTAACAGTTATTCATTCTTCAAATACGAAAAATTAAATAATATAGTGTCTCTCTATCGCTGCCTATGAAAGTAAAATCTTCCTTCAAAATAAACTAACTATTTTATTTGTGATAAAAAAAAAATGTTTTAAAAGCCGTTTTTTATTTTTTATTTTCTATAAATGTTAGTATCATAATTTTATTTTATGACACTTTAAGCTAGATGTACTTTTAGGTTCAGGCCTGTAAATCGGTCAGAAACCGTTCAACGTAGGATAAAATTTTCTAAAATTACATTTCTTGGGTACATCTGTCATCAACTGTGTGTTTTATTGCTTTTTTTCAAAACTATTAAAAATTCGTCAAAAATTGTCAACTTAACTTATAACAGCAAAAGTTTAGCAATATGTTTGTTTTTTTTATTTTGACAGTCAAATAATAAATTCTGAGCAAAACAACGTAGAACTTAAGCAGTGTATTTAGCTACTTGATGTAAATTCGATTCATATTTTTTTAAATTGTCAATTTTTGATCGATCTAGACGAGAGGGTAACACTTAAAAAAAAATGTCACCCTCTCAGTCATCTGATAGAGTAAATTAACACCCTCGTATTAGCCAATTAAAATATGGCATTTTAACGTGAAATATAATAAAAAGAAATAACAAATGTTGATAACCTTTATAAAAAGTTTGTTTTCAAGAATGGGTAAAGTACATCGACCATAGTTTCTTTATTTACCAGGCTTCAGCTGGCCTCATAACAGAAAATTGTGTACTAGTTCAGAGAGACTTGACCCTAAAAATGCGGGGTAGTTAAATATGTTTTCTGAGAACCCAACTTTCAGGTTGTGTCGAGTTGTAGGTTTTAATATCCCTTTTGTATCTTTCGTCTCTCTTTCTTTCTTTCAATGTAAAAGAGAGACAAGAGATACCTAAGTCGAAGACAAACAAACTGACAATGCCATAGCAAAAAATAAAAACAGAAGACAAATAACTGTAGATAAAACATAACATACGACAACTAAAGACAACACGAACACAACATTACCAGGGGCGATGGCAGGTGCTCTCGGAATGAATAAGCAGATCCTGATTCACATGTGGCACCGGGCAGACTTATCTGATACATATACTATTATATATAACTATATATTGCCACTAAATGTAATTGTACAATGCAGAGAGCCGGGTAAAATTCAAGGCTGCGTCGAGCATTTCTTTCATGTTATAAAAAAGATTTGCCAATCTCTATTCTCTTTTACGTCACAAATACAATTCTACGAAATTGTAGTTTAACGTCCAAAAACAAGGGTGGAGAGTAAAATAACAAAAGAACCGAACTCTAACATTTCTTTCAAACATGCGTTTGCAAAGTTAACATAAACGTTGACAAACTATGCAAACGATAAATAAGCGTCTGCAGTTTATCGTTTGACGTTTGTTAGAACAAACGCTACATTTGTTTCTTACTTCAACCTGATTAAACGTAGTATGTGTTTCTACGTTTGTAAAAACTCTATTTACCAACAACATGTGCATGCATTATTGAAAGTTCAAACAGGGTCAGTAAAGACTTATTAAACGATGTATTTCTTTCTACTTTTGCAGCGTTTAGAAAACAACAACAATCGCTACATAACGTTTACAAAGTTTTAGTTAGAAGGAAATGCGGCCTTAGTACATGTCTTTATGTAGAAAATGGTGGTATGTTACTTAGAAAATGGGTCTCATGATGCTAAATATAAAGTTTTTGTCATAGTTCATAGTTGTTTGACAAGAACGTGACTTGTAAGATGAAATTTTAACTAAACATTCAAAACACGTATATGGGGTCAGCTGAAGGACGCCTCAGGATGCGGGGATTTCTTGCTGCGGTGAAGACCTGTTGGCGACCTTCTGTTGTTGTCTGTTCTTTGGTCGGGTTGTTGTCTCTTTGACACATTCCTCAATTATATTGTACAACAATTGCCTCCTTTGACCTTTGACCCTTTACTTATGGTGCTGCAACGATCTAATAATATATTGCAAACCAACTAAACTCTCTTGATCAAACGATAGAACACAAGAATTGGGAAAGAAGTATTTTCCTAAAACTGATTTAACAAGTAGGACACATACTATTTAGGTTGATATAAATTAATTTAACAATGAAGTGTACTTGTGATTAAACAATGATAAAAAGGCGTCTATAATGACCATGATAACAATTGGATATTGACAATTTAATCGTGGGAAATTTGTTTATATCATTCAAACAATTTGAATGCATCTCAAAACTATTGCCAAATAGGGATTGGTTTTAATAATTGACGATATTAATATATTATATAATTATTTAGTTTGTGAATTGCATACTGCATTCATTAAATCATTAATTTATATCTTTTCAAATTAACACCATGATGTTTTAATATTTGACCTATAATGTTATCTTGATCCATTTTTTTTTTTTTTTATATTGTATAACATTCATTTAACTTCGGATTACGGAATTCTTGTCAATATTAAATAAACTGGTACAATTCTATGTACGTTGGTGTTTAATGTTGTAGCAGTTCAGTGTTTCTGTTGTTCCGTTGTTCTGTTGATTTCCTCTTATAGTTGATGTGTTTCCTTCGTTTTTTTGTTTGTTTCCCGGACTCGTGTCAGTTAAATCGACCTATAACTATTTAACAGCGGTATACTACTGTTCCTTTATTTAGAACTAATGTGTGCACTAAGTCAGCTTTTATTTCTTTTTGGAAAACAAAAATAGAACAGCAACAGATGAGTTGTAGTCAGATCAATAAAGACTTTGATAGAAGAAGATATGAGATGTACGTCAATAGGTAAACAGTTGAATACCATCTCAAAACTTCTCTCTGTCAAGAAATTGCCTATTATTTAACAAAAGTCTATATTCCATATACAAGTCTTAATTGTCATAACCCTATTCAAAAGTGTGAATGAACGTTTTAAGAACTAGTTAAGATCTCCAAGCACCATATTTTTTACATAGAAAAAAAACAAGCAACAACAACAACAATACTTTTTGAGATTGCCAATATTTTGACCAATACACATCTTTTCTAAACTACATCGACTGAGAAGAGCGGAGTTGACAGGGTAATCGCGATTCATCTCTTCACTGGCATCTTTCTTCCGTGAAACGATTCGAAAGTCATCAAATAAAGACAAGAGCAAAATTAGAACAAAGCCGACAACAATAACAAAAAATTGAATAATTGTACACCTAAACAATGTAAAGAGATACTAGTAAAGGAAGATGTGGTATGAGTGCCAATGAGACAACTCTCCATCCAAGTCACAATCTATAAAAGTAAACCATTAAAGGTTTATAGGTACGGCCTTCAACACGGAGCTTTATATAAAGCTTGATTTCCAAATAAAGTATGCATAAACAATATAAAAATTGTTGTTGATGATGTTGTTTTTGTATTGAGTTTGAGTAAATAATCATTGTGGTGCATATGTCAAAATAAATCCAGAAATAAAAAACAATCCAGTCACAAATACTGTGTCTAACATTATGTCTGAAGAGTCAAACATAGCAAAAAGCGCTTACAGATAGTTATGGTACATTATGTAGCTGGAATGTATTTTTATTCTCAATACATTTTGAAATATATAAAAGAATATTCGTCCTATTCATATTTGAGATATCTATTTGTAGTGATGAATAGTATTAAGCATTTATAATTGGTTTGTATGTTAAACATGTTAAAATGAACTTCATAACTGATAACTCAAAGTACAAAAATCAAGTTGTGATACTTTAAATTTTAAAAAAAGTCATCGAAATAAGTACCATTTCCCCCTGCTTAATGTATGAATTATTTATCCCGGAAACCAAAATGTTGACACTTGATTGTCGGCCTTGGCCTCGTTTTCACTATATGTATTGCAATACACATATCATGGTGTCAATGTTATTTATTCATTCGCATGTAGTGAAAAGGAAGAGTATAACTTGAGATATGTGATATGCAGTAGTTTTTCATTGGATATTTTCAGTACGTCCTGAATACCAAGCTTGATACGTAGAATAATTTGATATGTTAAGATCACATTAGGTTGATATTTTTAACACAAATGCCAGAAATTCTAAGTAATTTATGTTTTAAGGTCATAGTAACATACGATGCATAACTAGAACACATAACATGAAAAGCTTTTTTTAACTCAAGTTCATAACAAAATATGTGCAGAACCCAATAGAAAACCCCAAAAAAGCATCTGGGATTTTGTATTGTGAAAAACATATAGCACAGTTGGTCTTACAACACTTTATTTCCCTCAGTTTAGAAGTTGAAACAGCTAATTTAATAATATTAAATAGAAATTGGATCATCCCAGGATTAATTCGTCTATATTTTGGTTTATTTGGTTTCAAATTTTGACAGAGGAGTAAATCTTGAAGGATATTTTGGCGACCTATGATCACTTTGTAAAACCTCATCTGTTCTGCTAATATATAACATAAGAAAAACATTAAGACAACAGTAGTATATTTGTGTACAAAAGTCAGCAATCGATCGATAGAAAACTAATCCGGGTTACAAACTAAAACCGAGGGAAACGCATCAACTATAATAGGAAAACAAATGAATAACAATAACACTGAAGTGCAACAAAACAAACGCAAAAATACATAGAACGAACTGATAACAACTGCCAATTGTCGGACTTGATACAGGACTTTTTCAGAAAAAAAATGGTGGGTTGAACCTGATTTTATGGCTAGCCGAACCTCTCGCTTATATAACAATGCTCAACATATCTTTAGAATGACAATACTACGTAGGTTGAATTTGTTCTTTTAAAACAAATTGACTTTGTATGCGACACTTTTCTAAAACACATACTTTACACCACATCTTCCTATATCTATTTCATCTCCTTTACTATTTTGAAAGTTGTAAAATATGTCCTTTTATTTTCAAAAAGATATAGGAAGAAGTGGTGTGAGTGCCAATGAGACAACTCTCCATCCAAATAACAATTTATAAAAGTTAACCATTATAGGTCAATGTACGGTCTTCAACACAGAGCCTTGGCTCACACCGAATAATAAGCTATGAAGGCCCCCAAAATTACTTGTGTAAAACCATTCAAACGGGAAAACCAACGGTCTAATCTATATAAAAAACGAGAAACGAGAAACACGTATAAATTACACAAACAACCGACAACTCCTTTCCACAGATTCCTGACTTAGGACAGGTGCAAACATTTGCACTAAAACATAATCATATTTGTTAGAAAAGCATTATTATTGCAGTTAAAATCCGTCTTCGGACATTTATAAATCTGTTATATTTTGAAACGTTTTCCTTAACGATAATAAAAACACAAGTCACATATGGTATTGTTTGAATTTAAGTAAAACTATTTGTTTAAGTTTAACGAGGACACCATCACGAGTCGGTTTTTCTAAACATTGTACCGGTATCTTGATGATACTGACGAACCCAGTATCGGTCATGCGATTTCCTCAATACTTTCCGAGATTAAACTATCTATAAACTACTGTTTGCAATATTTAGAACTATTCTTGGAGCTCAGTATTTTTGTTATAGTACTTTGACTGTCTTAATTGTGTATCATCATAAACCGTTTTGGATTGAATTTATGTACCAAGTCTAAGGATTTGACATCAGTCCATTATAAGATTAAGAATACAAATCTGAATACACATCTGCCGTTGAAGATAAATTGAAATGCATTCTATATATAGAAATAAGAAGATTTTTTATTAATACTGTTGAGACAGCTTCCAACTAAAAGCCACATAGCATGAGTGTAAATTAACTCATCATAGATACCAGGACTAAATTTAGTATAAACGCCAGACGCGCGTTTCGTCTACAATAGACTCATCAGTGACGCTCGAATCCAAAAAAATCAAAAAAAGCCAAAGAAGTACGAAGTTGAAGAGCATTGAGAATCAAAATTTCTAAAAGTTTTGCCAAATACAGCTAAGTTAACCTAAGCCTGAGGTAGAAAAGCCTTAGTATTTAAAAAAAAATCAAAAAATTGGAATCAGTCAATTTATAAATATTCACTACTATGTGTATGATAAAATGAACATTGAAGACCTGTTGGTGACCTTCTGCTGTTGTCTGTTCTGTGGTCGGGTTGTTGTCTCTTTGACACATTCCCCATTTCCAATCTCAATTTTATTAATCTTAAAGATTGTTTTTAGAATTTTTCGTCTTCTTGTGTACCCCGATTTTGCTTTTTGTCGATGGATTTAGGAGTTTTGAACAGCGGTATACTACTGTTGCCTTTATTCATGTTGTAGTACACATGCTACTGTATAACTTATTGTAGGACATTATTACTATACGGACGACAATTTCTCAGGAAAAGCATATAGCAAGTAAAATACCAAACCATTATATTAAAAATGAAATCCGGGAGACTACACATTATAAGATAAATCAAATGTAACAAGACAAATGCACAGTAAACGTTAAATTGGTAAAACAAAATGAGAACTCGCACCAAAAACAAAGATACAAGGTACAGCGGAATGACAGGCGTTTTCTTCTATATATGTCATACTGCATAGTGGTCAAAGCGTCATGAAAAACATTGCATGTTTCGCCCTCAGTAAAACAAAGTGAAGTACGAAAAACAATATGTTCGTCACCATATGCGCAACAATCACCTCATTATTTTATAAGTTAATAAACATCGCCTAATATAAGTGTTGACTATATAGTACAAGTATTGGTTAATGTTTGTTTAAACCGTTTCCTAGCAGTATATTTCTCATTAAAATTAACTCTGAATTGCAAGTGATGTATGTATACTCAAACTCAGAACAGGATATTTCATTATATAGAAATAAAAATATTTTATTGCGATACAAGAGAGACATTCAAACTCATAGATAGAAAATAAACTTACAACGCCATGGTTGAAAAGAAAAGGACAAACAGACCACTAATAGTACACACGCCCACATATAGAGAACTTGACTAAGGAACACGAACCCCACAACAAAAAAGCTATATAGAAATGAAAATGTTTTATTGCGATACAAGAGAGACATTCAAACTTATAGATAGAAAATATACTATAATGCCGGTAAAAAGTTATTTACGGTAGGTCAAATTTGTGAAAAGGGAACGAGATTTTAGTTACGACAAAAGGCACATATCCGGTATTTTCTGTGAAACAAAAAATCTATAATGGTCAACCATCCCCTGATGGCGTCCGTAAAATTTACGAATGTACGATTTCAACTTCATCATTTGAAACTGTTGGTTTAATATCTTCTTTATGAGCAGCAATCATCATAGGACAAGCAAGCCTGGGGATATCGTATCAATTGTGAGATATATACTCCGTATGCAGACGCTGCTGGAATGTTGCTACATAGAAATGGAAAGTTCACAATTGGGAGGCTGAAATCATCTCTTTTGTCGTAAAGTTTTGTTTTCAACCGATCCTCATATTCAACTTGTGAATGTAAGTCAAGATATGAGGCAGACTTAACTGCATCAGTTGTATCCTTTATATCTAGTTCAATTATCTAGATGAGTTCAACATAATCACCAAATTTGAATAATTTAGTGAGAGATCATCATTTATATAGCGGAAAGTAAAGTTAAAGGATATTGCTTACTTCTTTGCTTTATTTTGAAGAAGTTCCTGCAAGTGTAGAAATGACAATTATGTCATTTGGGGTTTTGATGTCTATCTTACACAGGTAGATAGAATACATACAGGTCGGCGTCCTTGTCAATTTACTATCTACAAAACTGTTTTGTTGGCATCTTTGTCATATTTGCTATAAACTAAAACATTTTTGTATTGTCTGGCGTACTAAATTATAATCCTGGTACTTTTGATAACTATTTACACCACTGGGTCGATGCCACTGCTGGTGGACGTTTCGTCCCCGAGGGTATCACCAGCCCAGTAGTCAGCACTTCGGTGTTGACATGCATATCAATTATGATTATGTGGTTATTTTTATAAATTTCCTGAATATAAAACTTTGAATTTTCGAAAAACTAAGGATTTTCTTATCCCAGGAATAGATTACCTTAGCCGTATTTGGCACAACTTTTTGGAATTTTGGATCCTCAATGCTCTTCAACTTCGTACTTGTTTGGCTTTTTAAATATTTTGATATGAGCGTCACTGATGAGTCTTATGTAGACGAAACGCGCGTCTGGCGTACTAAATTATAATCCTGGTACCTTTGATAACTATTGTATTGGCATCTTTGTAAGATTAGATTATATGTTCATATTTTTAGTCAGTTTTGTTGTTTGTCTCAGATGTATGTTTACATAGTTTTTGCTATTGGATCAAACAAATTGTAATATTAACCTACATTTTTCCATGTGAGTTGCTCACCAAACGTCATGAATATATCATAAAAGTATGACCAACTGTCATACAAGTAGGAGATTCAGCTAGCTATAAACCAGGTGTATACCACAATTTTCTGGGAAAATAAATGTACCTGTATCAACATGATCAAGTCAAGAATTTGACAGTTGTTTACACTCTGTCCATAATGTTTGTTATTTTGTAAGGTTTTATGTCTATTTCAATGCATATTTGAGTTCTGTTTTTTTGGTAAAATTATTTTATGCTACTTTATTACCATTATTTAATCAAAAAAGCGTTTTCATGCACGAAATGAGGGTAAATATGATTTTCATTTAAAATCTCCTATATTTAATTGTAACTATTTTGAATGTCGAGTGTTTACATAAACAATAGAAAGTGTCTCATAAAGATTACATGCAACCTAAGAAGACTGTGAGATGTTTCTGTTTTGAATAGGTTGACAATAATAAAAAAAATACTTATTATATTTGATCTATTGTATTGTTGAACATTTAAAGGACCTATGTTGACATCCGTTTCTTGAGATGCTTTTTAAAAATTGATTTTTAAATTTTATTTCGTGGGAATTTTTTCCACAAACACTTTGTGCATGTATCGTTTTCCATGCAGTTAGCAGTTTTTTATTGTGATTTGGAATATTTGATTGTGATAACATCTTTTTTGGTGTATGCTTAATGTTTTCCTAACTTTTACAGACGCTGGACAATTTGAAGGGTGACATATTTTGTTAAGAAACCAGTCTAAGAATGTGTGTTGTCCTTATTAAGTGGCGTTTGTTTTTGTCTTGTTAATATTTTACCTTCACCCCTTATTAATATTACTTAATTCTTATCAAATAAAATCGTGTCGACGACGATTACAGATTTTGATAAATTAAACATATATACAGCATTTTGTGGGGTTAGCATGTTTGTTAGCAGTTAACCATCTCCTCACCTTGAACACACTGTACAATTCAGTTGATAACGGCTTGGCTCGTCATATTGACTCAAATAATAATAAAAAACGGATGAAACAAAGCTAGTACATATCTATGAACAACTCATTAATGCATAAATCGCGTTTGTCAGACTGAGAAAAAAACAATCCGAATACATCAACTGGATTCAGTGTAAAGACGCCTAAACCACCGTGAAAAAAGGCAACCTTGTACAAAATTTAATACGTATGTGCAAATATGTGATTATAAAACAATATACATTTTCGTTTTATGTTGTTAATTGATTCTAAATATAAATTTTATTCACTATTTGAAAGAAAATGCAAAACACATGAAATAGAAACTTTTTGTGTCGTACTGTTGACAAGAGATTAATTTCCTGTAGATGAGTTTTTGTAATTAATGTGTTGATATACTTTACACAGTATGTAGAAGCATATAATTAGTATGAACGTTTTTTTAAAATTTATGTGATATAAATAAATATACTTCCACAACATTTATAGAATTAAGAATTAATATGATGTTTGCAGGAATGAAGATTTTTTTCTTCTATCTTAGCACCTTCAGGGGAAACGAATTGCTCTCAGCATTCCTCCTCCTTTCTAAAAATATTGATCAATAATTTAATAATTGATCAATAATTTTGGATGTAATGCGTCTTCTGATTGGCTGACGTCGTTTTGTGGATCAGCCCATAAGCATTATTTTGTCTTGAGACCAACAAATGTGGTGCACACTGAATTCCCCGCGTAGTGGGTTATTTTAAGTGTGCGCCATATTTTTTATGCTATTTCGAATATGCAGAATATAGTTATCAAAGGTACCAGGATTATAATTTAATACGCCAGACGCGCGTTTCGTCTACATAAGACTCATCAGTGACGCTCAGATCAACATAGTTGTAAAGCCAAACAAATACAAAGTTGAAGAGCAAAGAGGACCCAAAATCCCAAAAAGGTTGTGCCAAATACGGCTAAGGTAATCTATTCCTGGGATAAGAAAATCCTTAGTTTTTCGAAAAATTCAAAGTTTTGTAACAGGAAATTTATAAAAATGACCACATAATTGATATTCATGTCAACACCAAAGTGCTGACTACTGGGCTGGCAGAACAAATATTACAGTCATTTCTTATAAATTATTCTTAAATTCATTTTAACCTGAGTAAATCATGAACAAATCAAAGAATTTTGTAAATATAAAAAAAAAGATGGGTTTGATTGCCAATGATACAAAAAGTAAAATCACAAAAATACTGAACTCAGAGGAAAATCAATTTGGAAAGTCCATAATCACATGGCAAAATCAAAACGCATCAAAAATGAATGGACAAGAACTGTCATATTCCTGACTTGGTACAGGCAACTGTTCATAAGAGACCAAAGTGACACAGACATTAACAACTAAATGTCACCTTTTTTATTTTGTCCACAGAATTATCTTTACGATCAGTGCAAGAACAGTTCGACCAGTAGTGGTGCTCAATAAGTACCTATTGAAAAACTGACATACTAATTCTACAAAAATTTTCAAATATGCCATGAAAATATCGAACTTCTTTTTCTATGTGTGACAACAATTGCACCCAGAACGAAATTATATCGCCACCCCGTTATTGAAGGTTTAACATTTCGAACACACTTAGTTTTTAGACCTGAATCGACCCTTTTACCATTTATGCTCCCTTTGGCCTATATTATTTCAAATCAAAATCAAAAAGAAAAAAAATTGTGACGTTACACATCCATGTAAGGCAAATTTCATAATTCAATTTTGGTGTACTGGTTTACTGTCAATTCAAGGAGAGTGTCGTCACTTAAAAATTTGTATTATTATATGGTTTATACTTTGTATGTATCATATTATTATTTTGTGCATTTTGTCTGTACTGAGTGTTTTGCATTTATTTGTCATCTTAGCGATATTTTCAAACATTGCAATTTAAGCGAGAGGTTAAGCTAGCCATAAAAACAGGTTCAACCCACAACATTTTTTTCTTAAAATGTCGTGTATACCAAGTCAGAAATATAGCAGTTGTTATTGAATAGTTCGTTTCTATTTATGTTGGCGTTTGCTTTCGTAGCAGTTTATTGCTACTGATGTTCCATTGTTTTTCTCATATCGTTTATGTGTTTCCCTCTGTGTTTGTTTTGTGACCTGGACTTCTATTCTCTTAATTGCTTTATGACTTTTGAACAGTGGTATTGTATTTTTGCCTTTATTTTATTAGTTATAATTTGTTCTTGATGCATGAACGATTATTTTTAATTTAAATTGTGGGCTACATTTGATGTAAAAAAATGAAAACAATATTCCTAGTTCTAGTTTGATTTTATTTAATTCTTAATAGCATATCAACTATATGTTCTTTATATTTCAAATATATGTATTTATTTTTAATATACAATACACAAGAAAAAGACACGATTTAATTAATCTATGCATTCTACTTTCAGATGCCTTATTTGTAAGTACTGTCTTATATTACTTAATCACAAAGTAAAACCCCATATTTTTAGTATGAATGGTTTTTCCTTATTTAATATATGAAATGCACTTCCTTACTCTCATTGAAGTTCTAATTCTTTTTGTTCATATAATTAAATTTAAGAATGAACAAAAACCGGTCGAATAGACAAAACAATATGATATAAGTAAAAATGTACTAATTGTAAATTGTAACCTCATTGGTACACCTAATGACCAGGAAACAACTTTAGTACTCATTGTAGTTTTATTTGTTTACAAACTGAATTTGCAATCCGAAAAGTGGAAAGGGATTAATAAAAGTTACAAAACTTGTTTCCCAATCCACTATAAATAAATATGTTTACACTAGACTAACCAATATGAATGGTAAACATAAACATCATAACCACAGACACTTTTAAAACTAAAAAGCCAAAGTTTCCAAATCCACTTTAAATAAATGTGTTTACACTAAACTAACCAATATAAATGGTAAACATAAAAATCAAAACCAAAGATACTTTTAAAACTAAATTATCAAATTTGAATAAATAGCTCAGCCGATGTCAAATTGACAAAAAAATCTATGGCTTTTACCGGGTATTGATTTTAATCTTGGAGTTCTGTTACCTCGGAACATTGTTTTTGTTGTTGTTTTCCTGCACTGTACCGAGTAAAGTCAATTGCAACTAATTTTTAGCATGTGATATTATGCAATGTTGTTACTCCATTATCCTATATGTTATTGGAGCATTAAAAGCTCACACAAATATTAAATCCTGTTATGTTTGTTATATGACGGTCCCAAGTCAAGAGCTTGTACTGTTCGTTTGTTTTTGTGTCATGTTTGTTTTTCCTAGATTATTTTGTTACAAAAGAGGGGCGTTATACATTGAGCCGTTAGTTTTCTCATCTGAATTGTTTCAAATTTCAAGTCGGGGCATTTTATAGCTGAATGGTATAGGTTTTCCTCTTTGTGTAAAGCCTTAAGATGGGAACTATATAATGTCATCCCCTTCATTTGAACTCTAGTGGATAGTGAGAACTAAGGTTGTTCCATTCTCCACGTAAAATTTAGCTAAACGTATTTGCCTACTATATGGCTTGCATGCATTATTTCTTAAATAACTTCTCAAAAGAGTGGTTGATCTTTGTATTTCTCAGTACAAACACATGCAGCTTTAGTTATATCGAAATTGTTATTACAATATTATTCACAAAGAGAACGAATGACGTAAAATATATGTTTTTTTGTACTTATTTTGAAACAGAAGAAAAATTTATTATGACTAGCGATACATGTTTTGAATTTTCACATCAGAACGTATGAATGATTCCTTATTTGAAACATGTTGAAGGTTTTTTTACTACCACTGAAATTCTAATTAGCCTTTAATTTTTAACGAAATGAAAGTCATTGGCAGAATAGACAGAATGCAAATATACTAATCATACTAAAGTTCATGTACAAGGAAATAGTTTTTGTAGTCATTGCATTTTTCATTTTTCCTTATTAGATTTCTTACACTTTTTTAACTTGAAAGCTTCTCACGTATGAATCAAATTACGCACTAGTATCTTTGATATAATATTTGTATTTTCCAATACGAAAACTTAGATTACAGCTTCGTCGATCGTACTCCGGGGTCTTACTTATTACATAATTAGACACGGAGTAATTATTTAAAAAAAAATTGAGAATGGAAATGGGGAATGTGTCAAAGAGACAACAACCCGACCAAATAAAAAAAAACAACAGCAGAAGGTCACCAACAGGTCTTCAATGTAGCCTTGTTTTACTTATTTAAAGGACTGCAAATCTGTACAATCTATAAACCAATTTGAAACATCATCACAATAATCATTGAAGACAACACCACAATATCTTTCCAATCTCTATTATGATGGAGCTGTAATCATAAGATACATCTCAAAATATATAGAAAAGATGATAAACATCCTTGTTTAAAACCTAATTTAGCAAATTGCAATGATGTGTAAATATTTTACATGGTGCATTTACTAATTTGAATGTGCAGAAAATAGTGTCGCCGTATTTGGACAAAATATAACGATCTATTTAATCCTGTACTTACAATAAATTCAAGTACAAGATATTGCCAAAATATTCAAAAAATACACAGCTAACACTTTCGCTAAATAGAAAAAAACAACAAACAGACAAAATAATCCAAAAACGACTTAACTGAAACTTGAGACGGAACGAGCCCCATCAAAACACACAAACTAACTCGGATGCTTCTGTGGGGTAACCAATTTCTGTTCCACCAGTGCCCCGCTCCCCTCGTGTCACATATTGCAAGTAAAGACAAGAAATAGATCGAGAAAGATGAGATAGGATTGCGTTTACGACAAGTGGAACATATGAATGATCTTCTATGACAAAGAAAGATTATTAAGGGGCAACCAAATTATGAAAGCATCCGCAAACCTTCCGACTTCCACTGTATCGTCCTCTTCATCATCTGGGTTACTTGGTTTGATAGCTTCATTGTAAACAGCAATCATCTATCAAAAAAATCATGATAGGAAACTGTATTTTGCGTTTTATGTTACTTGCATTTTTTCATTACCCATCCAACTTTACAATGGGAAAATTGAAGTTATTTTTTTGCACTAAATTTAACTCTTATATGATGAGAATCTAAAGATGTTAATCAATATAAGATATGATGTCCTTTACTTTGTTTTTTAATGGATAGATGCAATAAACACAGCCACTTAATTATTCGTTGACATGACATGACCTGTATATAGGAACCTGAAATTATATGGGTTAATGCCATTTCCTTTGTTTTCCAAGAGATACTTCGGGACGAAGTCTGCCCTGTATGAATAATAACAGTTACGTTAACAAATTGACTTCACCAGATGCACATTTGAACAATTGAATTTTCTTGAAACTTAAATTTCACCATCTGGGTAATGAAAAGGGGAAACTCGAAGATCCGTACAATAACTAAAAAACATCAACAATTTCATACAGAAACCAAAGATTTTGCAAATAAAGGCAACAGAATTATACGGGTCGCTGTTCAATATTCATGATAACTCGTTTCAGCAAAACGAATCCGTAAGGCAAACTAAACCTGATTAAAACACAGCAACTATACGAGGTAACCAACGGATCAACCGAAACACTGAACTACTTCAAAAGATAACGTCAACACACATAAAAACGGACTGTAGATAACCTTTATCTGGTTTTATGGCAAAGCAATTTCACCTTAAAACAGGAATTATATATATGTTACAAATTAGAAATTGTGGTATGATTGCTAATGATATAGCTCTCCACAAATGTCACAGAAATAACAGCATTGGGGTTCTTAATGTAACATTTCTCATTTCGGCGCATTTTTATTATAACTGCTTATGCGGTATGGGTGTTGCTCATTATTGAAGGCCGTTCGGTGACCTATAGTGGTTAATTTCTGTGTCATTTGATCTCTTGTGAAGAGTTTTCTCATTGGCAATCATACCACATCTGTTTTTATATAAAAAATAAAGCAAATTAATCTCCTGAATTATGTTGTTAATTTGAAGACATAAAACATCTGCAGTATATAACTCTACGCAGATCCTTTATTACGTAACCTGCTATCATTCTTCTGTAAAATCTTCAAAACATTTTAAATAGGTTTTGTATCGTAAAAACTATATCACGCTATTTACCCTTTAACACTTCCTTTTAAAGATAAATCTTTTTTTTGTTACAAAGACACCGTAAATAATAGACTGTAATATCTAATCTGATATAGGCAAATTATAACCAGTTGGTCGGGAAAACCTTAGTTCCTCGTATAATCGCAATGACCCAGTAAATACGTAATTTGTTTTCAATGTTATGTATAATTATTAAAATGCAAATGTGTTCCCAATAAATCTGTAAAATTGGGACAGCAATTATTTTGAAGCTATAAATAGAAACCATAAATAAACATTAAAAGTATTACAATTTCACGTGAATGTATATTAGTTTACATGTATTTTAAAACCCTAAGTTATTTTAATGTATTTAAATGTCTCTTCCATTTTTGTCAATTTTCTGTTTATCCAAGATTTTAAAAAGTGGATCAAAGTGTTTAGATAAGTAGATTGAAATTACAACATTGGTATTTTGAAAGCATTATAATTATTACTAGTATAATAAGTTTACTATATGTCTTTAAAGTAATGTCTCGTTAGTTAATGCCAAGAACACAAATGTAATACTTTTAATTCCTTGCTATTTTTCAATTTATACATTTCAATAACCATGTTTATTTTTTCAGAATGAGGACAGCTCGCTCAAACACTGTTCCTGTTTGTATTTCTACAAGACAACAATTTCATAAAATGAAAGAACATCTTAAATTATATGGTCGCACTCTTTTCAATTTATTTTCGACGCCTGGTAGTCAATCTTTATTACCAATTCGGATAGCAAAGGTCTTTGATTTTAGTCAAGGAAAAATAAAAATAATACTAGCCGACGAGATGAAACTATATTTGACTATTTATCTTGTGTGTAATTGAGGCAACCAATATATATAGTAGAGATTTTCAAAATTTAAAGGCAGCCTGAAACTTAAGCTGATTTGATTGTTTGATATGAGTGCGCAGCTTTGAATACAAATAATGTGTAGTTATCATTTTTACGAATATTTTAAGAATACTTTAAAAACTTTTAACAAACGGGTTAATGTTATGGTCGAAACGTTCTGACTTTGAGAAGGTCACAAGTCCTGAACATGCAATGGTCAAAAGTCCTGAACCTGTAAGGGTTAAGGTCCAGAAAATGTGATGGTCAAGAGTCCTGAACATGTCAGGATCAAAAGTCCTGAAAATGTAAGGGTCAAATGTCTAAATATGTGAAGGTCAAAAATCCTGAACAATAAGTGATCAAATGGCTGTAAATATAAAAGGTCAACATAGTCCAGCAGATAGGTGCAATATATGAAGGAATTGTGCACTTCGTATTTAAAGCACCAAATTTTGCTCAAACATACTTCTATCTATACTCTTCAATTTTAGATATGGAGGCAAGCTGGACATATAGTTTACTTCCTGTAAAATCCAAAATGGCGGATGCATATTTAAATTTTAACTTTTCTTAATTCTCTTTCAATCTGTTTTGTTTAAACTAAGAGAACTGATGTTTTAATTGATCTGAATCACATTAGATGGTTTTCAGTGTTGTTGGAGCAGCAATTTGGTGACGTTTGGTTAACTTCCGGTCGACATTTCATGTTAAAATTCAAGAAAAATGCCGACTTTCAATTTGCAAAAAAAAAAGAAGATGGATGTAATAGATAGATATAGGAAGATGTGGTGTGAGTGCCAATGAGACAACTCTCCATCCAAATAACAATTTAAAAATTAAACCATTATAGGTTAAAGTACGTAAATGGATGTAATGGAGGCAGGTATTTGTTTCTTTGGAGACCATTAAAATACAATTGATATGGTGAACACAATTATTTCATTATTATAATTGAATGAAGATAGACATACACTTCGATAAATCAAGAGTCTTAATAACCATTCAAAGATGAGCTCTTAAAGATTAATACTTATTGAGACTTCAGATGATCGAATAAAAGGTAGTTCTTCCTCAAATGTTGAAGAGGTTGACTCTACTTTGATTAATTTATAAGTTTTGGAGAGTAATGTGACATCCATTTACACTGAATTAGTACACAATTTTCCTATAGGGACCAGCTGAGGACCACATCCGGTTGCAGGAATTTCTCGCTGCATAGAACACCCATTGGTGGCATTCGGTTGTTGTCTGCTCTTTGGTTAGTTTGTTGTCTTTTTGATATATTCCTTATTTCCATTATCAATGTTAAATGTATTATTTGTCAAAAAATGACAGGCGAACAGCTTCAATGCCCTATACCCACAAAGTGTATCAATATTGTTGCCGGATATATTACTTTGGCGGGAAATCTCGTTAAATACAAAGAACTTCCATGTTTACAATCTACGACCGATCTGTATACACAATATGATGGCAGGGGTCTTCCACGTTCTACGTACAAAAACAATGCCACATGACATAAGACCTGCCATCTAAACACAGAACTAAAGAGGGCTAAAATAAGACATCAAAAGGATACATATGATATGTAACAAAAACACAGGTAATTGGAGCTAGAAACTCACCCACACCAGCTTACCATGAAAAATAGCAATGTAAGAATGTGTTTGTTACTTTTGTTGTTCGTATAATCCAGATGAAAACCTCTACAGAGAAACAACAAGTACATGAAGTAATGTTGATATCCCTGTTCGTCAATGTGTACAAAAGCTTCAGTACACAACTTTATTGGAGAAGCTCAGTGCTGGAGACCTCATTGTACAAGAAACGAATATCATGTCTAATGTTTTGCATATCTTTATCGGCAGGCATCAAAAGTCTCTAGTGAAGATGAGACTGAATAAGGAAGAGACGCACAAATAAGCCATGGGATCGCTTTAGCTGACATCATCAGCTGCATTGAAGATTCCATAACCGAAGAAGATTTAGCACCAGTATTCAAGATGTCAGGCCAGTTTTTCTAGGCGTGTTTTGCCTGTGAGAGAGCTTTCACATGTTTGTCTTGGATAAAGATTCGTCTCAATGGCACTCATACAACAACTTCTTATATCTAATGCTTGCTTATTAACCTGATTATCAGGAATAAAAAAGGGAGATATAATTAACTTACTTTCAAAGATGATATATAACCTTTATTTCAGAAAGCTAGTGATGATTACTTTGACTCAAACTAAATGCAGATTTATAAAGCAGTAACAATAATTCTCGCCGACATGTTTATTGTAACATTTGGGTTTGACGGTAGTTTTCCAGTGACCTGTGAGTAGAATTCTGTTCCAAGATCTCTCTTAGCTCTTGTAAGTATGTGTTTGTATGGACAAGATAAAACAACCGACTCTTATTCGCAGGAAACACTAACGACTGCTTAGATGTTTTAAACATTCAACAGCTACACACGAATCCTAAACGTCAACTCTTCAAAGATCCGTCATCATGGTCATCATGCATCAAAATAAACCCCTTACACATGCACCCAGGAATGTTGTTAAGTCAGATGGAGGCACTGTTAACAGCAAACCCATAAGCCCTGCGAAGATGGATGGTAGCTTGACAAGAAATTGCAAGACTTGCTTAAGAGTTTAAGAAGAGGGGTGAACGAAACCACATGCACAGTCATATATCAATTTCTTGATGAAGAGGACACAAGTCTCCATGAGCAGAAACTAAGTGCTCAAATGTTGTTTATCCATGATGTAGCTTCTGTGGTAGAAGAGATAGGAAATCAATTTCCTGGAGACAGCTACAGACTGCTTGTTCTTTAGACTCTATAAAACAAGGTTTAATCCACCATTTTCTACATTTGAAAATACCTGTACCAAGTCCGGAAAATGACAGTTGTTGTCCACTCGGTTTTGATGTGTTTTTCATTTGATTTTACCATGTGATTATAGGGACTTTCCGATTTGATTTTCCTCTGAGTTCAGTATTTTTGTGATTTTACTTTTTAGAACCATTGACAAGATGTACTAGTAATAGCTATTGTATACAATATAAAGATTGGTGGTACAAAGAGACGTTGTCAAAAGCAATCATGCTAACCACGAAACTGATAGAGTAACTCACATGAAGATAAAAACAAAACAGAGCTCAGTCATTTTCTGTCAAATAAACTGATGGATTAATACATTTTCGGGAAGAGAATCAATGATACAGCTGATACCGATGTATAAGTACTTGTTATGTCCTGCTTTCATGTGACAAATGCAGCTATTCATGGGTTGCATTAGGACTGGAAAACACTTCGGACACATTTCAATTCATAAGCTTGTTAACTTTTTAGGACAAGAAAAAGCATATGCATTGCCTGTTTTTTTATGCATTCACTGGATTCGACACTGGCATAGATCGCTGGTTAAGGTGAAAAACGCATGGGATACATGGATGGTGTTGAATGGTGTCACAACAGCATTCAGCGTCATGAGAACCCTGGGTAGAGATCAATATTTCAGCAGCTATGTAGCGGCTACGTAGCTGCTATCAATAGCTATGTACCAACTAGTCTATATCTACACGTTCAATAGTCAAAATCGATGTTGACCTCTACCCAGGATTGCGTCCAATATCGTAGAAGCTACGTTGTGCTACGTAGATGTGTGTCTACTGAACGAGTAGTCGAGCTGCTATATATATCTTTGTATGTATCAGCTAGGCTATCTATACGTTCAATAGTCATAAATCTACGAAGCCCTATGTAGCTGCTACGATATTGGACGCAACCCAGGTGAGTACTCTGAATGTCAAAACCACTATTACACAATTAATCGAACGATTCGTTATGCTGATGTATGATTGAACAATATCAGAGAAGGTCAGAGATATTCAACCTTTTTTTTTACAATATGGCTTTATTTTATTAAAAATATATATTTTGTCTCTAAATTACGTTTTCTTATGATATTTTCTACCGGAAATGACAAATTTCTGATTAAAATACCCCGAGGGTTTCGAAGAAATGATACATTTTTTCAAAACATGAATAAGATTATAGTCGACACAGTAAACTTTGGCTACCAGTTGTCAGATTTGAATTACCATTAATCAGTTATCAAATGCATGTCGGCCATTTTGATGACAAAACCGGAAGTGGATAAAATCAAGCTTGTCTCCATATCTAATTTTGTTTAGAATGGTCCAAACTATGTTTCTACCAAATTTTATGCTTTTAACACGAAGTGCACTGTTATTCACCTATCTGCTGGACTAACATGCAAAATGAACTTTTAGTAGTAACTTTTGATTTTGTTAAACATACAGTATATATACGTTCCTCCCTTTTTAGTGTATCATTGACTTGTGTTTGTCTATTCCTTTGGCTACGGTGATGCCTCCTTGATATAATCTCCACCAGTATATTCAAATTGGCTGCATAAATGTATGCATAAATCAGGGTTTAGTATTCAAACTTGATTTCATATATATTCGAATAATACTCTTCCACAATGTTTTTTAATAAATGTATATCTTTGTTTTTGTGTAATGCATTTTGTGATCTTCTTGTCTGTAATTAGACTTCTATGAATATGAAAAGGTATGGCATGTCTTCTCTGATCTACTGATATGTAAAAAGATTCCAGTTTCTATGTACTGAATTGAATAATGGGTTTCGTGACATATTTTGATTAAATAGTTCCCTGAATTTGAGCATTCAGATGTTTGAAATTTATTGCCTTTCTTTCTTTCTTTGTTTTTTTTTTTAATTATTTTTTATAAAAGTTAGTAACTTCATTTTTTTTTTAAATATGATATGATCTCTTTATCCATTTGCAATTCGTTACAGATTTCGACATCGTTCATGACTGAAAAGTTATAAACTTTCTAACAAAGGGACAAAAATTTCTAAACTCGCTAAACAAAAATTGAAAAGATTGTCACCCTGTAATTGAAAATGCTCTTTCATCCTATGGTAGAAATTGGTGTAAACCGTAGAAATCAGATAAAACCTTTTGATTCTAATTTCATTAAATGTATGGATACTGTTGATATTGGTATATCGTATTTCGAAGATGTTTCAAATTTAATAAAAGGGTTAGTAATATGTCAAAATCTTGGATTGCCTGTCCTAAATAAAGGCAATATTAATATACCTCTGTTCAATAGACATACATCGATTTAACTGAAACAAATCCGTGTCACATTGATATACCAAAAACTGACGGTTATACATCAACAGTAAAAGGGAAAAACGGAACAACAGAAACACTGACCTGTTACAAAAACAAACGGCAACATTCATATAATCAACTATTTGATAACAATGGCCATATACAACATGACTTGGTGCCATTTTATGAAAAATCGTGGATTGAAACTGGTGTTATGACTAGAAGATCGGACATTTAATTTCTTGTCGTACTAAGAAAAATAATGCATACACAACATTAGTATAATATTTAAAACAATCAGAGTTGTCCTTCCTTAAATGTTTATTTGAAAATATTTAATCGATTAAATTAACTAACACCAAATCAGAAACGATTTTTATACCTAATATAAACTCCTAACTTCGGTTATCACGAAGAGATACAAAAAATGTATTTAGAACAATTACTTAGGAGACAATTTAGCAACATAAAATCGGGAATATAGGTCTTTTTTATCTTTTCACATTTGCAATTTGGCGATTAGCTGTGTATGGATGAAAACTAAAATTAAAAATTGTCTCTTTAGACTAAAACTTTATAAATCTGGTGCGTTCGAAACATTTTTCTTGGTGTACTTTACCCAGAACCACTCTTACCCAAAACTTTAAAAGCAAAGGACGTATATAATATAATATATTTAGATATATATATCTATAATACTAAAATTACGAGGTCCAATTTGTCAGCCGTCATCACGTAAAAACGATGAATCAAAGAATTCAACTTTATATATTACTAATATAGTACAATGCTGTTGATTCAAAATTACACCACTCCAGACCCTTTGTTTTTCACATAATTAATATTGGTGTAATACCACCATTGATTTTCCCCTATTAGTCTTTGTTAAATTTGCAATTTTCAAAAAATTGTGCAGAATTTATCTTTGTTTCAAATAAAGAAATACTTGGCATGAGTAAAGTTTTATCCTGTCCAGTTCTATAGAAAAAGTTTCACATAACATTTCATTGCATATAAGAAATTAACCATCATTGGAAGTTAACCAATCAAATTTCTCCCCTTATTCTATCTGTGTACAAGGTTTAGTCACCATGTAACCTCAAGATTACAAAATTTTCTATAGAAATCACAAATAAAAAATAATGGTGTTTTGAAATACCCAAGACATATTTTTATGACACAGAAATAGTTTTACTGCAATAAAATGTAGGGTTAATTACCCACAATGGTCAAATTCAAGGGAATATTTTTTTAGACCTACTTTCGTATGCAACCGGATGTGACGTACCATGATTTGGTGGTATTACACCTATTGCCAATAATTAAGAAGTTCCGGGTCGAATCCGATACCGATACCAATAGTATATTCACCTAGCTGTTACCTATTATCGTTATCTGTACGTTCTGCATGTGACAGGCGCACCACCAAACGCTGTATTTAGGATTTTGCTATGATATACACGGGTCGTTATCACAGGGTTGACACTACTAAATTCAACCATTGTCACTGTGTTCCCGATTGTAGCATTTAAATAGGTATGACTTTCTAAGATGACAATACGAATAATAAAAATCTGACTTAAAATAAGGCGTATAGGTACAGCATGTAGTTTTCAATTTGTTAGCCGGAATGACGTAAATAGCGAATCAAAGAATTCAACTTTATTTATAACTCATAAAGGCCGATGCTGTTGCTTCAAAAATACTCCTTTCCAGGCCCTTTTGTTTTCCAAATAAAATTAGTAATACCAATAACTGATAAGTTCCAGATCGACGGGTTCAAACAGAAAGATGCTGAAAGCAGAGAAAACTGTGCATCCTTTTGTTTTCCAAATAAAATTAGTAATACCAATAACTGATAAGTTCCAGGTCGACGGGTTCGAACAGAAAGATGTTGAAAGCAGAGAAAACTGTGCATCCTATAATCGACATGACTTTATCAGATGACAATACTAATAAGGCTTACGCATAGTTATATTCTTTAATTCAGTAACAGACCCGCGAATCACGGGTGTGTTTTAGTAATTACTTATTTGTATGTTATATTCTTGTGTTTTATATATATGTGGCATTCAGTTAATATGTATGTTTTAAGAAATTGTACAAGTGATGTCTGGAAACGCCTTTTTGTTTTACGCGCTCTTTTATTAAATGTCGTTAACGTAAGATGTGTTTTTGTTCATTAGCTAGTTGCAACCCCAACACTAATATATATGTTGACGAGGCTCAATAAGTGATTACATACGTTATGTTATTTTAATAAACAGACTGACCTGCCTTTATGAAACGTTTGAAAAATATGACAATGTTCATAACATACGGGCATATGGGGTATTCATATAACAAAAGGGGACAGTAAACAAACAACACAAGCGTGAATCGCAATGATAGTTCCCCTCTATACAACAGACTATCAATGATCTATTTAGCGCAAACATTAATTTAGAACCAATTCTAGTTCAGAGTTTATAGTTTGTTGGCCTGTATTGTCGATAGCCAATTTTAGCGCAAACTAACATTGTTGGATAAGAATAACCATACCAAAACCAAAAACAGTTATTGATGCTTGCTTAATGTTAAATGTTTTTACCTAAAAGTTTGTCTTATCATGGAAATTAATGATGTTGACACAAAAAAGATAAGTGTATTATGGGATGAAATACCGTTATATATTCGTTTTGTTTGGGTGCTGTAAACAAATTTAAAAGAACAATATAATTCAATATAAGTGTATAGATGACTGTGTTTCTCAATCTAGATGTGATAAAGGAACGGAACAGTTCCTACTCAATATCAAGAACAACATTGTACATGGGGTATATATCAGAACCCCATTGTGTACCATCTCTAGGATATAAATTCCAGACTAGAACGGATTTTTTAGTACTGTATTGTTATGAAATATGGTTTGTATTGTGCTCTATTAGTTCTATATAAAATTATATTATTTATGATTTATAAATTCTGTTGCTAAAATGGGAATTGATAATTTTACTTTTCCTTAAAAGGGGTTAATAATCTTGCGCTAAAATGGTTTATATGTTGGCGTAAAACGTCCTGTCAGTGCGCTTATATATGTAGTTTTTTTTAGACACCTTGATGGTGTTCTATATTACAGGCCATACCTCAGACTCTTAAGTGTCGATCTTGTTAAACAAAAAACATATATAGATATATATGTCTGCCTTTTTAATTTTTCATATTCTTCATTTGTAAGATATTAAGAGCAATTGAAAAAGAGTACTTAGTAAATTAGATAAAATGACAATTCATAATTAAAATACTTCTTGGTAGAACTTGACTTTGTCAAGTATGCATACTAACATACTAAGTATTTTATGTTTCTGCACAACAAGATTGTTGACTACAATCTCTTATAACCTGTATTCATAACTTTCTGAAAACTCTTTGTACTTTAAGATCTTTTTAATGCGCAACAATACACCTCTCACGGGCACATGAAAATTCTCGACAGTATGGTCAGACGGACTAAGACATAGATTAAATGAGTTACAATCTTTATGATAAGTAATTTCAATGTGATGTAATCACTAGTAATTTTGTAATAATGTCTACCAAGCACCTCCGTCTGATCCTGTTATTTATCGGTCGTCCCACTGTCTATGGTAGCAATACACAGTTAGAAGTTTAGTTTCGCATTATGGCCCCTGATATGAAAGTTTTTGTACAATAAAATTGATTTTTTAGATAATTGAAGAATAATATAGCCTTCTTAGTGTGTTTGTATGAATATTTAGATTGTTTTTAACATGTTTTATAGGCCATTTATATGTTTGACAGTCCGTATTTTCCTATCCGTACCGTCCATAGGTCCATAAATTATGGTAGTGTTTATCAACAAAGATTTTGCGCTCGATCTTTTCAATTAAATTTTATGGAAAAACGAGCAGGAAGGCATATGATTTTTTTTGAACCAGGAAAGGTATCACTGTAATTTTGAAATTTTCCTTTAGACCAAATTTTGGAGACTTTTGTGACATGTTCACCCCCCTTTTTTGCTATATTTTGTATCTAAGAAATGCAGATTGTTGCCATGGTTACAAAAGGGATTATATTTCACCCTTATGACCATTAGAAATAAAATCTATGGAAGATTCTCTTTCTAAAAGTATATACATGCATAACACACATATAAAGCCTTCTTTGTTAGACAGGAGGGGAAAGAGGGTGTTTAAAAATTATGAGCGTCAATTTTAAGTTTTTTTCCTAACTGTGTATTGCTACCTATATCACTCTGTTCAGCTCTTAATATTATTCCGTATCATGTCTTTGTGACGTCAAATACGTTGACCCGGCCTTAATAACTTTGACCCGGACATATCAGCGACGTCATAATGTTTGAACCGACGTTAATAACTTTGACCCGAACTTATCAAGTAATCTTGTGTGTGCTGGTGAAACAAAGAAAACACTTCTGAAACACGCAAATATAGCCCGATAAAGATATTATCAGATTATCTGCATATTGATATTGTAAAATATCAGCTGCTTGACATTATATGAAGGCTTTTTGATCTCGTTCGCTACGCTCACTCGACAAAAAGCTTCATATTATGTCTCGCAGCTTATATTTTACGATATCAAGATGTAGACAACCTGATAATCGGTACATACAAGGTGGTTGAGGGTCTGGTGCCTGCTCTACCAACCGACAATTTTATAACACCAACACGACAGAATAGAATAGAATAGAATTGAATAGAATATTTGTATTTCCCAAATTACAGGGCCCATAAAGGGCATAACATCAGATACAATTGATTTACATAATTGGTAACAACAACAATAATAGAGGCATATACATATATATTTGGAATATAAGCATTGGTCAGAATCAAGCTAAAAACCACATATATCATGATTGTGAATAAAAGAATAATAAAATTACATTATACATGTATATGTATATGTATAATGTATTAATTCTCAAATTATTTACTTGACTTAGTGTCAGTGTTCATACCTGATCTCCTTAATTCAAAACAGTCACAAATATAACAAGTTTTTCAATAAGAGTAACATTTTCTTGGGTCAAGAGCCATAGAAATTTAGAAGATTTATTTAAATTTATAAAAATATAACAATTGTTAGAAATGTCTTGAAAAAATTCGTCCCTTTGAATATCATAAAGAGGGCATTCTAATAAAAATGAAGCTCATCTTCAACTTTACCAAGTGAGCAATTAGAACAAAGACGCTCAGATCTTTCTATATGTTTTTTTGAATATCTGTCTGTCTCAATTTTTAAAGAATGAGCACTTATTCTTAATTTACAAATTTTTTTTAAGTCCTGCAATTCTAAATATTTTTCTTTTTTAAAACATTTTTTAATAGAAAAATAAGTACCAAGCTTCCCTTTTTCGGAGTTATTGTAGAACTAGCAAACCCAACATGTTTGCAAATTGTGAAACAGGGATATATTAAACGGCTCATAATAAACAACACTAGAGGGTTAAACTTACAGTGAGGTGAGAGTTTTTTTATCCGTGCTGAAAGCCTCACTGTAACTTTGAGGTGAAGAACAGCGATACTGAAAATCGTTGTTCCTTTGCTTTTTGTTGTGCATTTACTGACTTTGTGTTATGGATAGATACCACATATCCTTTGTTTTTTGTTCTATTAAAGTGCCAGACAGCAATAAGCCACAATACAAACACTAATTCTTTGTGGAAACATCATAAATTGGAACCAACTGCCAAATATAATTTTGCATGCAGATTCTTTAGAATCATTCAAGATCGCTTTACAAGAACACCGCTCATAACAAAGGCGCTCTTCTCGACCGTGAATAAAAGCCTAAACAGAAGTCTACGTGTACCAATACAGATACTAGTACAAAAGCTGACCAAAAGCTTGTCTGACATTTCGACACATGAGACCTGGTATATGCAATCTTCAAAATTCATGCACTGGCTGTATATGTAAATCTGCCAACACAATAATTGTTTAGAGTGTCTTTGATGTTATATTGTCACATTCGATGTATATGAGCCTTAGGCCTTTTAGCGACAGGGGTAACATCCCTGTTCCTAGTCTCTTTTTGCGTAACAGTACATATTTCCCGCTCAACTTTACAGAACCTGTCGATGGTCGTACGTTATACTAGTATTTCATTAAAAGTGTAGCCTCGGTGTCTTTGTGGTGAGTCTAACTCCAATCTTAATTGCTAGATTTTTCCTCCATAAACAGACCGCCACAGTATAACTAGATATAAAACGCCATGAACAAACAACCGAAAATATTGGAGACTATATTTACACTGCATAATAGCATACTTGTACATCTGTTTAATATTTTATATGCATGCTTTAATGTAATTAGTTGTTTTGATAGTGAAGCTCTAGTGTGTGTAGTATGCTTACTTAAAAGACTTCTATGTAATGTGCTTGATTAAAACAAAAGGTTTTATTTGTAATAAGACGATATCAAAGCTTTATAGAGCTTTATTTCTGTATACCGTACTGATATTCGTCTATAAATAAAGGTTTTGAACTTGAACTATCTATCTGATTGATATTACTTTCATGAATGTAGGGTCTGATTTTTATAAAAGCCGGGACGAAAAATACCAGAGGGAAAGTCAAACTCATAGATTGAAAATAAACAGGCAACGCCATGGCTAAAATTCAAAAGACAAACAGACAAATAATAGTACAAAAGAAAAAACATAGAAAACTAAGGACTAAGTTACTCGAACACCACCAAAACCTGAGGGTGATCTCAGGTGCTCTGGTAGGGTAAGCAGATCCTGCTCCACATGTGGCGCCCGTCGTGTTGCTTATGTTATTTCAAATTTGGTAAAATGTCTAATTCTGTAGGTCACATTCGTGAAAAGGGAAGGGTATTGTAGTAATGACACAAGGAACATATCCGATATTATCTGTGAAATACCAATATACCTTCAGAACTTCTCAAGTGTTATTCGTTCAGAATTGAACTAATGAATACTGTGGATTCATAATTATTTGTTAGATACCAATTTTCGTGGTTTTGTACGTACAGGTGAACCACGAATTCAAATGTTCAACGGATTGCACATTTTATATCATGCTGTATGCAGTTTTTTTATCCAGGGCAAGTCAAGTGTTCAGCAATCCACGAAAATAAGAACTCACGATAAAAAATAAATCCGCAGTAATGGGTCAGATGTGGCATGTGATGCTAAAGATTATCCTTACCATTAATTTTAGGATGCAGTATCACAATAATCCTGGTGGCCATCTTAAAAAGTAAATCAGCAACAAAGTAGCAACACGTCATCAACATCTCATAAGGAATATTTATGCCATGCTTCGTTTTATTCCATTCAGTGGTTCTCTAGGAAAAGACATTTGTATATGTATATTTGATAGGTTCCTATGTTTAATTAAGTCGGCAGATGGCAGCCACCTTGGATGATACATTTGTAGATCGGCTTCAAAGTAACAACACTTGGTCAGCACCCCATAAAGAATATTCATGTCATATTTGGTTTTATTCTACTTAATGATTCTCTTAAAGAAGACATTTATATGTTTATGTTATTTATGTATTATTGTCATTTTGTTTATTTTCTTTGATTACATCTTCTGACATCAGACTCACACTTCTCTTGAACTGAATTTTAATGTGCGTATTGTTATGGATTTACTTTTCTGCATTAGCTAGAGGTATATGGGGAGGGTTGAGATCTCACAAACATGTTTAACTCTACACATTTTTGCGCCTGTCCCAAGTCAGGAACCTCTGGCCTTTGTTATTCTTGTATTATTTTAACTTTTAGTTTCGTGTGTACAATGTGTACAATTTGGAGTTAGGTATGGAGTTCATTATCACTGAACTAGTATATATATATTTGTTAAGGGGCCAGCTGAAGGACGCCTCCGGGTGCAAGAATTTCTCGCTGCATTAAAGACCTGTTGATGACCTTCTGCTGTTGTCTGCTATATGGTCGGGTTGTTGTCTCTTCGACACATTCCCCATTTCCATTCTCAATTTTATATGTATTGTCTATGTGTGACTTTTTTTGTACTGATTCACTAACTAGTACTTTTCTCTATTTTCTAACTGTCATGACTGTTAAAACTTGAAATATGAAAAAAAGAAGAAATTATTTCATTATATTTTATTTCCTACAAAAACTTAATATATTTTATTCTTTTATATACAATATTATTTACAGCAATTGTACATAAAATACTCATTAATAATAAACTATAAAACAACATATATACTGCATAGAAATTCTTGTAATGATCAGATATCTAGGTGTAACATGATTTTAATGTAACGTAAGATTTTTAAATCTGACATTAATTATAAATATTAGTACAAAGTGCAGATATACATTCTTAAAAACATTCTAATCAAGTTTAAACAGTTTTCTTTATTTCATCTTCAATTCATTTAAACATGACCACTGTTATACATGTTAAAACAAACTGTATAAGAGGCTAGACATTTGGAGTATTGCTATGACATCAAGTTTTGAAGCATCTTCACAATTTCCACAAAAACACACAATGATCAGCTGTCTTATCAAATCAAAATTGTGTTTATCACGTTTATATATATTTATGTCAGACAGTATACATGGTATACAATTAATTTTGAAATCAGTAAAATTTAACCAAATATACTGTTTTCTTGAATGTCTTAACCTTCACAGTAACAATGCAGGAAAGTGGAAAGTATGTTCTGTTTTAAGCAATCTAAAAATTTGCCTTTTTATTAACTTTAGAAATTTTAAATAGATTTTGTAAAACACATAATGGAAGATTTGGTTGTTTTTGATTTGACATGAATTACGGGAGATGATTTGTAATGACCAATCAGGTTAATCTGTGCATAAAAAGAATGATTACAAAACAGGTCTCCAAAGTACTATTTATTTTCAGAAATAGGCTCAAAACTAAATTACAACTTTTAACTATTCAAGACTAAAAGTTATAAATAGACTTCATTGACTTCTACAACATCAAACATTGCGGTTAAAGGAGGTTATTGGTACATTTTTATTTCAATATTCAAAATTGATAATCTTCTTTAATTTAATTTGAGTTTGCTGTAATTAAAAGAATTCAAATACCCTCTTCCTGATAAAAACTTAAGTTGCAAATTATCATAAAAAAAATTCAAATAGTCTGAGACTGTGTTTAAATTAGTATGACAAGTATGATATACTTAACATAGAGTTAATGGAATGTTACAATTTAATGTCATTTCTGTGATTAAAGATATATAATGTATATACGTTAAGTAGTTACCCAATACTAAATTCAACAGCACTGGCAAGAATTATTCCTAGACAAATAAATTGTATGTTAAAACATTCAAACAGTATACATACATTGTACATGTAGGGCACACTTTTTGGATTATTTGTATACACAGGATTAGTTTCAACAATTTTTAAACCAGTAAAAAGAATGTCATAAAAAGTTTCCTCTTCCTTTTTAATCAGTACTTAGAGAAAACATAAAAAGCAATGCATAAATCTATAAATAAATTACAATCTTTGTTCTACAAAATATACAGATCTTTATTAACATTTACTTTACTTTGCAGACAACAAAATCTTTAAATAAATTATACTGAATTCATTAACAATTTAAATGAAATAGTACAAATGTATCTCTAAATACTTACTCTAACATGTAAACAAGTACATGTATTTGTGCTTAAGTACAACTTATAACTTAACATTTGATTTTTTTTTTAAATATGTGTGTGTTAAACTCAGAATAGACTGGTTAAAAGAATACAGGAATTCAAATCCCAGTCCTGAATATTTGTGTGGCTCGGTTATTTTTTTGGTTTTAATCATAATAAAACATTTTAATTTCCGTCTTTTATTGAAAACATCAGATCTACATCAACCTCCGGAAGCTAATTTTCCCATATCCACTAGGTCATGTACGTTTTATCATGATTATGGAAGTAAGTATTAGCATTTTTGGAGAATCAATGAAGTTTGGTTTTGATTTTAATTACAAAGGTCTTTTCATTTAGCATGTTTAGCAAAAGCAGAAATATATTTGTCACATCTCCAATCAAGCCTATTTTCAGAAAATCACATTTTTAAAGGTATGTTTTACCGTGTTTATTGTGATAACAATAAAATTTAAAAAAATTAACAAAATTTAACATACTACATAGAACACTTATTTTCGTAATTTAGTGCATCAATAATTTGATATTTCATAGACAAAAATTTAAGCCTCTACTTGTTAAAAATCAATTCATTCTACAAAAAAATAATCTATTTTGGGGATTTAAACAAAAATTGAGATTAAACCTTGGAATGATGGAAAAAAGGCACACTTGTAGAATCCATGAACATGATGAATAACACTTAGGAATAAAAATACAACATACATCATTATTAAAATAGTCATAAATAAACAACTTACAAACAAACACTCAAGTTAAAAACTTTCTATTTATGCATATAAACACATTATATTTATCATGTTTATCAGCAGTGTTTATTGCTGTTATTTATCATGTTTATCACATTTTATTTTTTCACAGGTATCAAATTAAAATGACAATACAAATGTGTTATCCTATGTTAATATAAGATAATTGATGATAATGATAGATGTCTCACGACAAGCCACACTAATAAGTGCTATACAGTAACATAACAATAGACTTAGACTATGAAATGTTGCCTTCACTTTTGCCACTTTTTAAGTATTTCCTGACTCATGTTTTGATTGGTTAATTGTAATAACCGTGATTATGATATAAATGTTTCACTAACAGGTGCTTTGTAGATACAAATTGCACAGTTTATTATCACATTTTCATAATTCAACATCAACAGTACCACACATCATCTTGGCACGCTGCCATACACAGCCCTATATGTCTTTTGATTCACATGCTGTTTCCATTCGTTTCACATTTTACATGTTCTTTGATTCACATTATTGCATTCACTTTTCACAATCTTTTCCATCCATGAGATTTTGGTCCAAATTTGAAACAAAGTTTTTTAGGGTAGCCTTCATCTTTAGGTACATCTTCAAAATATCCTTCTTTTCTTGAATACCTATAAAATATAACAATATCCTTATTTTCATGATGTCTTAATATTTCATGTACAATATGTACAATATCATGAATATGTACAGCATGTACATTTGTATATTCATGTACAATATGTACAGCATGCATATTCATGTACAATATGTACAGCATGTATATTCATGATATTGATTATCAATTGAACTGATTCACAATATTTTTCTTTTCTAATTTCTTGATATCTAAATATAGATTATAAATTGATTCGAAATCTGTTTTCTTGTCTTTAATCCGTAAAATGTATTGATTACATACACATTTTTTAAACTTGTAAGAACATCCATATATACATGAAATTGAGAATGGAAATGGGGAATGTATCAAAGAGACAACAAACCGCCCATAGAAAAAACAACAGCAGAAGGTCACCAACAGGTCTTCAATGTGACAATGTAATATTCCCACACCCAGAGGCATCCTTCAGCTGGCCCCTAAACAAATATATATACTAGTTCAGTGATAATGAACGCCATACCAATTTCCAAATTCTACACAAGAAACTAAAATAAAAATAATACAAGACTAACAAAGACCAGAGGCTCCTGACTTGGGACAGGTGCAAAAATGCGGCGGGGTTAAACAGGTTTATGAGATCTCAACCATCCCCCTATACCTCTAGCCAATGTAGAAAAGTAAACACATAACAATACGTACAACATGTACCTTTTTATACTTTGAACTATAATGTTTTTATTTTAACATATTGCGACTTGGATGGAAAGTTGTCTTATTGTCAATCATACCACATCTTCTCATATCTATGCATGTATATGTATTTTCACAACTTTGCTCAAATAATTGTAATATGTATGTTCATTGAATGAGCTACAGAAATCAAGAAACTAAAACCACACATACATGACATATATTTTGTTTAACCTTACTTATGTCAATCATAACATTACAAAATATTTGCTTACTTAGATATAAATCAGTGAAAATGAAATTGAATAATTTAGTTATTTAAATGCAAAATCTTGTGAACAAAACACATAATTTTAAGATATAAGTGAATTTTAAGATTTGGTTACATGCATGACATGTAAATAATGTTTAAAATTTTCCATTTGTCATTCAATATTAACTTATATAAGTGACTTATGAAATCATTAGTATAAGTAGTATCCCTGATTGATTTACATACAACATGTACAAGGTAATCTGATATTTTACTTCCTCGTTGATGTTTTATTAATAAACTTGATCTCATTTTCAGTGGTTTAAGATAATCTAAAAGTAACAGAAATTTTAATTTGCTTAGTACATTCGGATTTGGCACTGACCTCTTTTCTTGTGATAATCCAGGACAATATTTTACATGTTTCAGAGAGCTGGATGTGCTCAAGGTCAAGCATTGAACAGGAATGCCTTTACTTCTCCTTATTAATTTTTGTCCTTGTATATGACAATGTTTAATGTATGTGTTTATAATTCAAAGAATTTGTTCATTTAGTCTGTTACTTAACAGTCATGCATTGTTGCATTACTATGGTAATTGCAAAAGTCTTACATCTTTGGCTCTACTGCTGTACATGTGTGGATATATTTTTGGACTAACTTGAGACATGAAATTAAGAAAACACAAACAAGCCAAAGGTCTAAAACGAAAAAAAACTTAATAGCGCAAGTGGTAACCTTGTACATGTAATAACACCTACCGTAACGATCTGCTCAGTTTTTCATATGTCATTTTCTCTCTATTTTTCTTCATATTGCCCCATTGTTTAGCTACTTCACTTGACTTTACAACCCTGAAAATGCCTTCTTGTTCGTTCTCCCATTTAATTATTCTCTGTTTAGGATCATGTAACAGATCTCTGATGAACTCCCACAGATGATACACACTTGACGCTAAAAAAATTAAAGCCATTAAATCTTTGTAGAATATAATACCACTGTATTAAATTTCAAAATATTTATTTGTCTTCTTCCAACATGTCCAGTTACATGTATCAGTTATCAATACATCTGATTAAGGAGGAAACAATTTAAATCAATACATTTGCATTTGATTGCCTAGTACTTTATTCAAATTTCTTTGGTCAAATTTGAGCCTTAAGCTTGTTTAGGGCCTTTTTAGGTGACTATGCAGACTTGGCTTTTCTCATTGTTGAAGGCCGTACGGTGACATATAGTAGTTAATTTCTGTGTCATTTGGTCTCTTGTGGAGAGTTGGCTCATTGGTAATCATGCCACATCTTTTTTATACAGTACACATGTACAATCATGACAATGATGTATGGCATATTACATACAAATTAGTACATGTAATAGGTATCATTTTGTAATAAATAACAAATTTGAGTGGTTGTGTTAGAAGTTTCATGTTTAGAAGATATTTATGTATAAACAAATTACATCTGGAAATAAACAGTGACTTGGAGAGAATATTTAATGTAGATATAGCTATATATAGAATTGTTTATTTTTCTAGACCCCCTCCCCCTTTTTCAACAGAGCTTTCCCAGTTACTTGTGTTTATATACAAAGGAACTTATATTTACTTTGTCCCTTCTTTCTACCAGGTCTTTTTCTACCATCAGCAATATATTCTGCATCGCTTTTCCGTCTTTTTTTATGGCGAATAACTGCATCATAACTGTCTTCTAACTCTTCCTCTTCGTATGGAGATAATATTGCCTGCACTGGTAGATACGGGGCTGCCTGACGTTGCTCATCTAAGCCTGGTTCAGTTTTTACTTCTACTTTACTGTATGAGATCATTGGACTGCTACCATCACTGCCTCCACAGCTGCTGTCATTCTCAGGTTCTGTTAAAATAAATAGAGTTCAATTCAATTCAATTCAAAGCTTTATTTATAAATAGTCGGCATGTCACATTTATAACAAATAAACATAAGCTCTCTGAGCTTTTATAACCGACAAATGCATACATTTACATAAAAATCATACACAATACAAATATTAAAACATAAAAGACATAGAACATACATTTCATGAACATTTAGGCTGCACTATTTTTAAAATACTATATTTAATGTTAGAGTTATTTCCCTTTGTCTGCTTTCATAATCGTTTGCATGACCTACTTTTGCAGTGATAAATAAAAACAATCAAGGAACAAAATTAATTATCATTAATTGTATGAGCAGTTATGAATATACAAGCAAACCAAAAGAAAATTATCAACAACTCGTATATCTGAAATGAAAATTTAACCTCTACCCCTCCTAGGACGTGGTAAATCTGCTGGACTTGACAAAACAGATATTTCGTCCTACAACAGCTGTTTACGACTTGTTTTGGCCTTACCTTTCTTAATTTTTGATAAATCAATTATTTCCATTATTCACTAACAGTACGTATTTGTGATATTCGTACGATCTAATGCCAGTAAAACAAATTAAACAGGAGAGTTGTGAAACTAATGCCTTCTAGACAAAATATGTCAAATCTACTTCCGGGTTTTACAGAGACAAATGATCTTATAAATCGAGACGGATTGTACAGTCTCGATTATCTAGTGCACTTGAAATTATACCAAATAAATTTTATAATACATTTTCATAATTTTAAATGAAATTTATTGGAATATTTCGTCTCTTTAGCAACGATATTTGGCGGGATAATCCCGGAAGTAATACACTAAATTGTCATGCGTGTATTGAACTAACTATAAATAGTGAACAGGTAAACAATGTCAAAAGGACAACACCTGTAAATGTTCACTTGTTATACTTAAATTCTAAAATTAACATACTTCCAGTACATGTATATATAATATATTCTTTAAAAATATGATTAGCCATAACTATCTTGATTTATCTTCCATGGGACCAGGGACGTATATATATGAGGGGGAGGACAGGGGTAAGGGAGACAAGGAGAAAGGGGGTAGGAGAAAGGAGAGGAAGGCTGGGAGAAAGGAGAAAAAGTTGGAGAAAAAAATAAAATATGAAAAAATAAAATATCTCTCTTTTTTCCGGTAAATTAAAAAAAATTAAATAAGGAGAAGAGGGGTAGGAGAAAGGAGAAAAGGGGTAGGAGAAAGGAGAAGAGGGATGGGAGAAGGGAGAAGGGTACCCTTTGTCCTCCCCCTCATATATAAGTCCTTGATGTGACATAACAGTATGAAACCACCGACTAAAAAGCCTACATATGTATACCATTTCAAATCATAAATCACAGAAAAATATGTTTTATGTTTTAGTGCAACTTTGAAAACAGGTATGGTCAATTGAACTAACCTGAATTAGTTTCAGGCACAGGGTCGAATTTATTGGCTCTTAAAGATTTCAAACAATGCAGACAAACATATATTTTATTCTCGGAGAAGGGGGGCTAGATTCGGTTACCCAACCCTTCATACAATTTAGATGTTTAAAATGTATACCTTAATATATTGAGTAGGTAGCAATGTAACCGTTTCCCACCGTTGTTTGGGTTTCATGGGGTGTGTTATGTTAGCTCGAGAAAGTAAGAGTGGAATACCAAAGTGTCAAAAGAGAAAATTTGGTTGATAAAAATACAGACGGGAACACCAAGAAAGACGACAGACAAAGAATGTTTCTTTTTTCTGAACTTGAGGTTAGTATTTAGTGATGATATTTTTTAACAGCTTTAACTACCCATGAGGGTCTTCTGTGTTCACCTGTCCTGTCTTTTAAAGATTTTCACCAATATACAAAAAAAAATGTATGGTTTCCACGGAACCCAGTGTCTCACCTACTTTATGAATCTAATAATTGGTTTATGAACTTTACCTGCGGACTGTATGTAATGTTATCTGCAAGAAAAACTAAGTCCATTGTAAATATGAGGTCTATAAGTACATGTTTACGGAAAAACAATAAATATATTTAAAAAAAAAAATCTTTCTAGATACTAGCTTTTGATCATGAACAAGCTTCCGTCCAGTATTAGTAGAAATCCAGAATAAGTTAAGAATGTTATTATTTTTTTAAAACGTTAACTATAGAGTGAATGTAATGTTAACTGGCAGAAAAGCTAAGTCCATTTGTAAGTATAATACGGAAAAACACCTGATGTTTATGCCCCACCTACGATAGTAGAGGGGCATTATGTTTTCTGGTATGTGCGTCCGTTCGTTCGTCCGTCCGTCCGTCCCATTTCAGGTTAAAGTTTTGGTCAAGGTAGTTTTTGATGAAGCTGAAGTCCAATCAACTTGAAACTTAATACACTTGTTGCTTATGATATTATCTTTCTAATTTTAAAGCCAAATTAGACTTTTGACCCCAATTTCACGGTCCACTGAACATAGAAAATGAAAGTGGGAATTTCAGGTTAAAGTTTTTGTTCAAGGTAGTTTTTGATAAAATTGAAGTCCAATCAACTTGAAACTTAGTACACATGTTCCCTATAATACAATCTTTCTTATTTTAATGCCAAATTAGATTATTACCCAATTTCACGGTCCATAGAACATCGAAAAGGATAGTGCTAGTGGGGCATCCGTGTACTTTGGACATATTCTTGTTTTTACAGAATCTACTTCTGGATACTATCTTATGACCATAAACAAGCTTCTGTCCAAAGTTTGGTAGAAATCGTGGATAGGTAAAGAAATTTATTAAAATTATATAAACGTTAACCATAGAGTGAATATTTGTGGACGACACAGACGACGACGACGCCGACACCGACGGAAGATGGGATCGCTATGTCTAGCTTTTTCGACAAAAGTCAAAGGCTGGACAAAAAAAGTAAAAACGTACGGCGGTTAATTCAGAGGAAACAATTTTAGGTAAAAATAAAAATACGACGAACGCCAAGAGGTAAAAATTAACATCTTAATCTTCACGATCTTGCTAAATTGACCCTTCAGGTCAGGTGAGCTAAATTCAATTATGAACAGCTATATATAACCGCATCTGTTTTTTTTTTCCCAAAACAGAATAATTAGTAATTTACGTTAGATGTATGTTTCAATATAATTACGTTATTCTGATTGGCTAACTGCACATCACGTGTTTCCTTAAGAAATTGGTTTACAATAAAACTTATCATTCATGATAACACGAGGTCCGACAATAAAGTGCACAGGTGAATTAAATAAAAAAAATGGTAAAATTCGTGTTTTCATGATCCTACCTAAAAAATGTAATTATAAGTATTGGATGCTTCTTCATGTAACTTCCGATGATATGGTTGTAAAGGCGTTGACAGTGCGCACATTTTTAGAATGAAGAGCTTCCGCGAATCATGGCATACAACATGTACTTCGGTCAACTCTTTGCAACACGCTAATGAAGTTACAAAAAGAAGCATTAAATACTTTAATAAAACTAGAGGCTCTCAAGAGCCTGTATCGCTCAACTGACTCTACCTGGGTTTTTGAAATCATATAAAAAAGATAAAATTTTGCTACAAAGTTACAACACTTGGCCAGCACCTCACTAAGAAAGAAACATGTATGCTATATATGTTTGGTTTCATTCAGCGGTTCTCTAAAAGAAGAAATTTGTATGTATTAAACCAAGTCCCCCGCTGGCAGCCATCTTGGACGATGGATTGGCTACAAAGTAGCAACACTTGGTCAGCATGTCATAAGGAACATTCATGCTATGTTTGACTTCATTCCATTCAATGATTCTCTAAAAGAAGTAATTTGAATGCATTTCCCATAGGTTCCTATGTTAAAATAAGTCCCCCGCTGGCGGCCATCTTTGATGATGGATCGGCTACAAAGTAACACAACTTGGTCAGAACCTCATAAGGAACATTCATGCCATGTTTGGTTTCATTCCATTCAGTGGTTCTCTAAAAGAAGTCATGTGTATGCATTTCCCATAGGGTCCTATATTGAACTATTAAGTCCCCCGCTGGTTGCCTTCTTGGATTATGGATCGGCTACAAAGTAACAACACTTGGTCAGCACCTCATAAGAAACATTCAAGCTATGTTTGGTTGCATTCCATTCATTGGTTCTCTAGAAGAAGTCATTTGTATGCATTTCCCATGAGGGTCCTATGTTAAACTAAGTTCCCCGCCGGCGGCCATCTTGGATTATGGATCGGCTACAAGGTAACAACACTTGGTCAGCAACTCATAAGGATCATTCATGCCTTGTTTGGTTTCATTCCATTCAGTGGTTCTCTAGAAGAAGTTCAAAATGTAAAAAGTTAACGACGGACGACGGACGTCAAGTGATGAGAAAAAGCCAGGTGAGCTTAAAAGATTATCTGAGAGGGATGTCCAATAAATACAACACCAAAGTGAACAATAAGTTACTTTCCATCATTTGTGTAAAGACAAGGACTTGAGGGAATAGAACGACAAACGTTCTACATTTATTTACCACCAATAATTTTTTTTATATCACACAAGTTCAATACATGTCAATTAAAAAAAAAACGTAGCAATAGATAATGGAAAGCCAAGTTGGTGCTGTCAGCTAGCCAGTCTGACTCCCACAGCCGCATACATGACGTAAATTATTACATAAAGGGTATTTTGAAAAGATTCAAAATTTCATGTTTCAATACTTTTCTGAAAAGAAAAAACAAAACTTTTGAACGGAACGACATTCATCGTGTTTTTGTTTTGTTTTCGTTTTTGTTTTTTGGGGTTTTTTTTTGGGGGGGGGGGGGGGGAACAAAACAGAGTGCACATACAAATATAGAACTCTGATCTCGTGCTACTTCATGAGAAGTATAACAAAATCAGAGTTCTCTATTTTAATTGGACAGTGACTTTGAGTGGAACACGCGGACAGCTATGACTTTGTAATTTTGATGACAAAAGAACGTTTGCAAATGCATGTAAATATTACTTGGAATATAACAAGAATATATGTTGTTTGATTCATGATACCAATACATCATGTTTATTTTAAACAAGAAAAAAAACATATTTTCTGACGCATAAATAACTTCCGGTCTGCTTTTTTCAGCCAAAAAAAGAAATTGCCATTAATGGAATAAAATTGAAAATCAATGGAAATGGGGAATGTGTCAAATAGACAACAACCCGACCATAGAACAGACAACAGCAGATCTAGAAGGTCACCAATAGGTCTTAAGTCTAGTGTCGAGTTTTATCAATAAATTGACTGATATGAACGCCCTATCTCAACTGACGAAAGATACGTGTTTTTGAGGTGGGGGATACCAGGAAACCAGAATAGTTCTTCTATCCCAACATTTACTTACTGTGCCCTATTTCCTCTTTGGACCGGAGTCTGGACTTACCTGGCCAACGTTGTCTGCATAGAAAGAGACGCATACTATTTCAAAACGTGAAATCCTTTTGGTACTTTTGTTCTTAAATTTTTATGGCAGAAGGCTTCATTTGCAAACTTATGAAAATTAAATTTTTAATGCAACTTACCATATCATTGTTTCTCCGGTTCCTCCATAATTACAACACATTGGTCACTATAGTATAAACTTACCAGAAGAGAAATCTGAAATATCGCCAGCAGAACCGGGTGAATTTGCATAAATCATTTCCGTTTCTTCAGGAGGGACCTCTATTTCGTATTCAACGACTAGAGTTTCACCACCTTGGTCACCATACACATTTGGCCACATTAAAGGTATCATTAAATCATCAGGCTGCGTCAGCTCTTGGATGCTCGAGTCTGTAAAAAGTAAGAGTTATCGTTCTTATAACAATCCTAAATCGTATTTTAAAATTAAAGTAGCTATGTTATAATATATTACTACGTCTGATGAATCTAGGTACAAAAAGACATTATGACTATGTTCTCTATATATATGTTCGGGAGCATAATAAGAAAAACAATATTTATTATCCCAATCAAGGGCCCTTGATGGGCAGCATAATATGTACACATAAAACAATACATCATGATTTGTAACAGAAAAGCATTTGTATATACTAAAATGAAGCATACTAGTATACGAGTATGGTCATGACCGTATGCGTATATAATAGTCTATGGTTAGTCCATATTCAATTGGTCAAACCAGAAAAAATGTTGTACATATGTGGTCATGACCATACGCGTTTGGTCCAAACCTAATATGGTCTGAAACGTATATGTCTGGTTTACATACTCTTTATGGGGGCGGAATATTCTTTACTATCTATACAGTTACAAAGTTCTGTTTGTGAACAAAAACAAACGAAACAACTTTAAAACTCGAAAGTCGACGAATGTTACCAAGATACAAAGCTCCTTCGGAACAGATCAGTTGAAAATGAAGATTTGTAAAGCCAGACAGTTGAGAAGTAACAATCTATGATGTAACCATTAAAATATTTGCATACCACACGTCTTTATTGTATAATCATAGAAATATGTACGACAGATTCCCCCCCCCCCCCCAAAAAAAACCCGGTAGAATATCATTTTTAAGACAAATACCAATGCAATATAACTTCTATCATAGCCCGACCCTGAGAAATATAAACTATAGAGTTACAAAACAATCCATTAACTTGTAGACTTATGGACTTCAAAATGGCAGGACTAACAATGGGTCTGTGTATGGACATTTAAAAACGTAGTATTCGGGTGTCGTCTTTCAAACACTATTTAAAACTTCCCATGTGCAAAAGAAGTGAATATTTAAATAGACATGTTTATACACGGAAAGTCTAACTGCTCAACAAGTATAGTTAACATGCTCATGTTAGTATTATATAAAATAAATGTTAAAAAGAAAAAAATAGTAGAAACAGCCAATGACAGGATATCAAAATCTCCGTGTTATTAAGGGTATAAGTAATATAATGATAAAGATTATTATTATATAAAGATTGTTAATAATCAGGGAAAAGACACACGTAAAAAAGATTGTTATTAATCAGGTAAAAGACATAAGTAAAACCACAGGTCACATGGTAAGTGTTGAACCGGAATTACTTTACCGGCATACCTCGACCTCGAGACCTCGATACGAGATTACCACAAACAAATGTACTAAGGTTTACAACTTGATTTTCTGAAAATCATTTATAAACTGTGTATCCGAGATCTTAAAGTTTAAATACCAAGATTGAACTTGAACTTGGCCGGTATGCATGGGGTCAATATTATAGGCATTATTATATATAGACTCAATAATATGACAATAGAGTACGTTTATCTAACTTGGGCCTAAAATGTATTCAAAATAAAAAGGAATTGTCAGCAACATTTTTTATAAAGACATCATTAAAAGCTACTTACAAATCAATGAGTTTATATAAGTGAACCTGAGACTATAGTAGTCTCAGGTGAGACCTCCCATTTATTCAGACTTGAAAATGTCTAGGGTTATAATTAAAAAAATAAGATAAAACTCGTTCGGATTGCAAAATAAAATGCGAAGTAAAAGTAGCCATTTATTAGCAGGTACAAGGTAATTGAAATGAAATGCAATTAATTTCAAAGTTGGATGCACATTTTTATTTCTAATTCCAATAGAGGACCCATTATAGGCATAATGAGTACATTGATTTTTATATACGTAAAAATATAGATATCATTTTATTTAAAACTGTTCCAATTTTATAACAGTATCGATTAAAATTACAAGTTTATATTTTACGTATATAAAGTTATCAACCGAACAGATAAAACCTATTTAAATCCCTCTGGCATGCACCCCAGAGATAATTTAAACTGTCAGTTATTGTATACCCTTAACATTGTCAACAATGTAATAATAAAATAACTCTAGACCAGGAAGTTAATATTTGGGGAAACCCGGAGGGGAAAATAGACTCGAAAATTGTAACATGCGTTTTTTGTTCTGAAGCTCACGACAAAAGAAGAAACGTCACAAGTCATTTTGTAATTACAATTTCATCACCAGGATCCTACTCAATTGTGTTCTTAAATATACATAATCATAAAAAGTTCTCAGTGACTTAAAATATTTATCATATCATTACAAACATTTCATATGTAATTATACACTTTGTCATGTGTCCGACTTCACTATAGATTGTTCAGTTGTTTACTTTTATCTGAGACTACTATAACACTAACTGTGTTATAGTAGTCTCAGCTTTTATGTTATGGAAGAAAGAAATGTTGCCATTTTTTACCCGTCCTGAATGTCAATGATACCCGCCCTGAATGTCAAAGTTACCCGTTCTGAATGTCAAAGTACATTTACATCAATATCTGCACTTACAATTTGTAGAAAATAGTATTGAATTTATTGAATATACTGTTATTGGTTAATTTATGAAAACAGGTCGTGTATATAGCAGTAGTAATCAGCAGCCGGCTTGGTGATACTACTTGTGACTGTTTTGAATTAAGGAGATCAGGCCTCACAGTCATAAAACTTTTGAGAATGATTTTTGTACTCAAACTCGAAAATCAACCAATCAAATTGTTGGATTTCATGTTTCGAGCATGATTTTTGTGCTCAGGGCACTGAGCAAAGTTTTATGCCTTCAAGGACTGGTATGAACACTGACACTAAGTCAAGTAAATAATTCGAGAATAAATGCATATAATGTAATTTTATTATTCTTTTATTCACAATACATATGTGCTTTTTGACTTGATTCTGAACAATGTTTATATTCCAAATAATATATGTATGTGCCGCTATTAGTGTTGTTGTTACCAATTATGTAAATCAATTATATCTGACTGAATGCCCTTTATGGGGCCTATAGTTTGGGAAATACAAAATATTCTATTCTATTCTATATTGTAGACCCACAGAATAACATGCTTGTCTTCTCTACTGCTTAGTTTTCTATTTTACACGAATCTCCTCGCTTTTATCTGCGTTAATGTAGAACAGTTTTCAATTACTTTCCTTCCTTTATCCATTTTCCAGTGGCTATCACAAACAATTGTAACAGATTATTAAACGTTTTCCTAGAACTAATTTCTCTCTTTCTCACTCGCGGAGATGCTAGGTGTAGGCTTGAGTATTGATCCACATATTAAAATACAAATAACCTACCACAGTCATATTGACGGGGATGTCCAAAGTTGACAAATACTATTATGGTGTGCCATGGGGGATAACCAAAAATTGGGGAAAAACAGGAGACGGGGGACTAAAAGGGATCGCCATAAAGGGGATATTGCAATTACTTTTCACCTACTTGATTTACCTCCTGGGGTGAATACTATAGATGTTGACTACATAACAGACTTCGTAACCATTGATGTCCATTCATCGCAATATCCTATGAAATGTTATTCTCTTCACTTTCGTTTTAGCAGCATCTTCCTTTTATCGTTTTATTTTCATGTGAACGAAAGGAGATGTGGGGAATATGTCTATAAAACAATAGTCCAACAGCACAACTAGACAAAAAGACATCAACCCTTTCATAGATTCCATTAGTTTCAGACATGGTCCTGCAGTTGACGCTTGGTCATGGAGTTATTAAAACAAATTACAGCTTTTGTCTCCTGATTCGTTAGAAAAACAGACAAAAACGAGATATTGATTTGACATCATAAGGTATTATTGAAACAATGTAATTCAAATAGTAAACTCAGATCACAGTTGTGTAAAATACTTTAAAAAAAAGGGGGGTCATATAAACTAAAGTTCGGATGTTATAGCCTGTAACAGTCTTAGTTCATTTATATACACTATATCAAACACATGGGTCTTAGAAATTACTTGTAGTCGTCTGATATGAGTGGATAAAAAAAGGGGGGTAAAGGAAAAAAATAGTGACACTACAGGTTAAAGCGAATGAATTAAACAAATTAGAATATAACACAATAAGTATATTAACAATAATCAACACACGTGTAAAATACATGTAGGAAATGCTTGAATAAAATATGTAAAGGCCTACCTGTGCTTGCCGGTAGTTGAGGACTTTCGTTTCCGTTGTCATGAAAACAACTAATTTTACTAAATATATTTCCAGTCCAAAAGTCTATATCACTTGCTTCCCAATCCATTTTTAAAAGATTAAAGAAAAGTAGCAATCATTTCCGTTAAACACATTAATGGAAATTCACAGCTTACTTAATTTCTTGGTATTTTGTCAACAGGGGGAATTCCTTGAAAATCTACTTTCGTTTTTACCTACCGACTGTCCCTGCTATGATAACTTCTGCTTTCTCTTCATTAAGCACATGTTGATTTAGAAAGTCATTTTCATTTAACCCTTTCACAGCTTCCATAGTTTCGGACATGGTCCTACTGGACACCTGGTCTAAAGACTGAAATATATCCTCAGTTAAAATAGCCTCAGTAAACACGTCTGCCAGCTGAAATGAGAACTAGGGCAATTTAGTATTAGAACGAGGCTACAATATCAATTGGCCGGGTAAAGGTAGTTTTGTTTATGTTTTACAGTACGTGTGTATTAGATCATAACAAAATTAAATATACACTGTCAAAAGAAAATTCTCGGTATTATAATGCTGAGTCAATTCTTAATAGTAAATATGTAGTATCGCATTTTAAATGAATAAGATACCTACATATGTGTCAGTCCGCTAAGTTCAAGCCGTAATCAGAGGTAATGATATCCTGTACTAAATGTAATTGTAAAATGAAATTTTTAAGTTTATAGGTTTTTTAACTTGTGATGGGCGACATTTTGCACCATTAATGCTTGTAAGTTAGAACTATATTTTACAGAATGCCAATTTCGAATTGTATTTGTCGATTGTGTAAATACATGTCTGTTTGGTTTTTAAAATGTTAAATGTAATGATTAACTTAAAGATACCAATGGAGAATAACATTCTGAAGTTTGAAAGACAAGACAACAAGTCGACAAAACCCAAGAGAAAACAATAAAGGCGAAGAATCCGAAAAGATCGAGTCTGAGGACCGAGTAACACGTGATATATAAACACAGCAGTTTGCCCTAGCCATGTTTTTTACTGTTCAGGCGGGATCTCGCAATCATTGTAATGTTTCAGGTCTTAAATTTTTTGTTATTTTGAAGTGGTGATGACATCTCTCTATATTTTGGAGCATGCATCAAATCATGATACACCTGTACATGTAAAAGCGGGATAACTTTATAAAAACACGTTTTTTATACTTTTTTTTATAGAAAAAACGAGTAACAATTTGCGACTGGACATTTTAAACATTCGAGACAATAGAATGCCTTTATTTCTACAAGACTTCAATATTATAGACTCAAATTTGATAATGTTGTAACCATTAAACAATTTAACATAAAAAACAAATTAAATCTCAGTAAAGCTGATTATCTGGTGTGGATTACCAATGTACTCAGAAATATACATTTCTGATGTAAATCCTCTTTCCAAATACAGCCTACTTTTTCCAAAGTTAATTCCTGATTAAAGTCAAACATTATACCCCTCCCTACCCCAGGATTAAAGTCAAACATTATACCCCTCCCTACCCCAGGATTAAAGTCAAACACTATACCCCTCCCTACCCCAGGATGGAGATCAATCCTGTGTGGCCCTGAATAAAGCTTGTGCGCTATTCATCGTGAAACAATATATATACATTATTTAGTCAGCGATAAATGAAGACGCGAATAAAAAATGAATGTATTTTAAGTTAATAACAGGATGCTTTTAAATTATCAAATGATTGTTTTTCTATAATATTTCACTATATTCATCTACGACACTATTAACCTTAAAAAAAATAAACGCTTGTTCTTATATCAATAACGTTGTTGTACAAAAGTCGTCTTTTTCTACTCTATTGGTTACAATCTACTGAATGTTATAAATAATTTTAAGGTGTATCTATACAGTTAAAAATAATCTGAACTAATGTTGGAAAATTTTGTATATTTATAGAAAACACAAAGCATATTTTATGCAAATTGCTTCCTCCTTCCGGATCATTTCAATCCAGGAAGGTATTTACAGAGGTATTTCTAACTAGTGAAAAAAACCAACCAAAGTGAATAGACCGTCCTAGGTTTCGACTTGCAAACTATATTCAGGAAGAGAACAGGTGAGGTTCAAGGGTTTTCTTACTATGTGAGCATGCTGCATATTATTTTACACCTAATAATGTGATTTACTTAAGTGATACTGCTTTGGTACGGTTGCAATAAGAAATAAAGGTCTTTAAATTATCAATACAGTGTCGGACATATCCATTTTATTTTTGAATGAGATAAAGTTATAGCCATACCATGTCTTCGATCAACAATCTTCTAGTAGGGACTCGGTGGGTATTCGATAAACTTCTTATAGGTGCTCGTTGTGTCTTCGAAATCCTTCTTATAGGGACTAAGTGTTTTTTTCAACCTTCCTATTGGGACTATATAGGTGGGTCTTCTACAACCCTCATATGTGGACTCGGTAATTTTTCGGCAACATGTTTATACGGACTATGATGGTCTTTGGCAACCTTATCGGGATAATGGATTTGGCAGGTCTTTGGCAAACTCATAGGGACTACGTGGGTCTTCTACAACCCTCTTTTCGGGACTCAGTAATTCTTCCACAACCCACTTATAGTGACTAGGCGAATATTTTGGCATAGGGATTAAGCTGATCTTTGGCAAACTTCTTACTGGTTAATGTGACTACATGTATTATTAACTCAATTTAAATTTCATGTTTTTTTGTCAAATGTATTTCTTTTTTTATTTTCTTGTCTATTGTCTATTAGAATTGTGTGATAAACAATTCAATGTACTGATTATGCCTATAATGGGTCCACTATTTGAAATAAAATTTATGTTATCTAATAAATAAGGACTAGTTGGGTCTTCTACAACTCTCTTATATATAATGTTACATATCTATTGTTTGTGTATTATGTATTGTATATTTTATTGTTTATAATAATATTGTCTGTATGATATATGCCCTCCTGGGGCCCTAATTTGGTCCATAAAAATATTCCATTCTATTCTATTCTATATACTTGTATATAGGGACTCTGTTTTGATTTGACAACCTTCTCAAATGGACTAGACGGGTCTTTGATAACCTTCTTATGAGGACTATAGGTTGTTCTTTATCAACCTTATAAAGATAAAGATAAGATAAGGATACTTTATTTCCTAATCATAGGGCTCATAACAAGCATGTTATCACATAAAGTAAAAATAAAAAGCCTTTCTCTCCCACTCGCATACACTCACACATACAACTATCGTTCTGATTAAGGATGATTGATTTCACAGTACAACATGTAAATGAAAAAATAAAATACAGATAAAATTACAGATACAAATGTATTTTTTTTTTATGAGGAGAATCAGTTGCCTACATTGTATATATGGAACTAGGTTGGGCTTTGGCAACCTTTCTATAGGAACTAGGTATTTTTTCAACCTTTTTAAAGGGACTAGGCTGGTCTTTGGCAACTGTCTTATAGGTGACTTTAGGTGGGTCTTTAGTAACCTTTTAGGGGCTAGGTTAGTCTTTGACAACCTTCCTATAGGGACTACATGGGTCTTTCGCAACAGTTTTATAGGAACTATGTGGGTCTTTAAATTTGGAACAGCAACATACAGATTTGCTTACAGCACTGCACACAATTGGATGATCCTTCTGATATCTGTATAGATGTTACAGTGACTTAATTTTTATCAGTTGGGATTATGTATAAACCCTGAAATGTCGAGGAATGATGTATTATATGTGCATTGCTTTTTGCTAGACACCTCTATACGATTCCAATATGTTTCCTGTCACAACATCGACGTTAAAAAAAATTTTTTTTGCACCTTTCATCTATAAAAACTTCAATGAACAGACGTCGAAAAAGAAGTGAAGTATTTAGAGGCAATATAAGTAGCCTTAAATTGGTTTATTTTGTAGGATCTAAACAAAATTCCATATTTTATATGCCATGCGATATTCTTTTCGGACGGTCGTGTACTGACATATGACCATTATATTTTTTGAGTCTCCCTTTCCGCGAAAACATGTGAAATCGGTATCAAATCATCACATACAATGTCGGTCTGCTCCAGTATTTAGTCGATTTGTAAAGTGTGCGTGTCTATAAGCATGTTTAGTTGCGGTATCCATGTTATCTAACACGGAAAAGTAAAACCAGATGTGGCATATGTTTTACCGTAGAATATATGCACTGCGCATTTACATATAGACCAGCAATATGAAAGGGTCTTCATATACCAACATAAACATGTGTAAGCTTTTGAGTGATTTTTACATTTGACGCTGGTTTGACGCTGGTTTAGGGGCTAACGATAAATGTACTGTTATGGCAGTGTTGGTATTACTAGTAATCATTTCAATTCCAATTAATGATATGTTTATAAGAATAATTAAATTAAAAAAAAATAATCATTGGGAAAGCTGTAATCTTAAGACTTGATAGTAAAAAGGAAATGAAAACTGTTTGCATGAACTTTTATGCCTGATTGTTATTTTAATAACGTCACGCATGTTCAGGACGAGAACAAATTGACAATAACAACAATACTTAGTTTCTGCAATAGGGGGTCGGTCGTGGGGAATACTCGGAATTTAGAATACTACTGGAAAATGAGGGTCATGGAATCCTCAGATAGATGTTGCAAGTGTTCTTAATGTTCAGATAGCATGGCGCTCTCTTTCAAAGAGACCTCGGATTGAACCTACATTGTACACATTTTAACCAGAGTTGGATTCGAATTTATACACCCTGAACAGAAAAATGGAGTCCTCACGTGACAAGGGTTTTAATGCCAGGGTATAACAAGGGAAAAACATACGTCTTTGACACGAGAATGAGATTTTTTTCTTTTTAACTTACAAGTTCTAATAGTATGTCGCAAATTGGTTTTACAGAATTGGTCAAGATCGTGCCAACTTCATTTATATCTATTATAAATATAATTTACTACCATTGACTATATACTTACAGAAGGAAAGACTGTTGAAGCCATGATCCCATTGAAGAGGTCTGACCTAAAAAAAAAAAGACATTAGAGACAATTTATAACATATTGTTTTTAAGGACATAAAAAACATTAGAAAATATTTGGAAAATAAGGACATAAAAAGACATTAGAAAACATATTGAAATTAAGGACATAAAAAGTAAAATCACAAAAATACTGAACTACGATGATTATATTCAAAACGAATCAAAAGTAGTGGATTAAACCTGGTTGTAAAGCTAGATAAACCTCTCACTTGTATGACAGTAGCATCAAAATCCATTATATTGACAACATTGCGCGAACATAAAAACAGACAAAAAACGTAAAAATGTCAAAAATACAGCAGTCAATATTGTGTTTAACTATACTTCACGTTTAAATACCATATTTTGATTAGCTAATACGAGGGTGTTAATATACTCTATCACATGCCTGAGCGGGTAGACAAAGCACACAGCAAACACTGTTTTAATATATTATGTGTTTTCAAAAACAACTTTTGCAACACTTGAAATCAATCCGACATATCAACATATCACGGCCGACCCAATATTATTCACTTGAGCATACGAAAACTGAGACACTGTAAGGAAAAGATAGCATAATCAATTGATTGTATCAGACGTGATATAATAGCATACAGTGTCCACGTTTTGATAAAAAAAAATTAAAAAAAACATAATTCCTTCTTTACTTGGTGTCTTTTTGTTGTGGGGATGTATAAGTATCCGTCCACGTCCACTTTTTGATGTGGGTATGTATAAGTACACGTCCACGTCTATTTGTTTTGTTGTGGGGATGTATAAGTATCCGTCCACGTCTACTTGTTTTGTTGTGGGTATGTAAAAGTACACGTGTGGGGATGTATAAGTACACGTCCACGTCTACTTGTTTTGTTGTGGGAATGTATAAGAACACGTCCACGTCTACTTGTTTTGTTGTGGGTATGTAAAAGAACACGTCCACGTCTACTTGTTTTGTTGTGGGGATGTAAAAGTACACGTCCACGTCTACTTGTTTTGTTGTGGGTATGTAGAAGTACACGTCCACGTCTACTTGTTTTGTTGTGGGTATGTAAAAGTACACGTCCACGTCCACTTGTTTTGTTGTGGGTATGTATACGTTCACGTCCACGTCCACTTGTTTTGTTGTGGGGATGTATAAGTACACGTCCACTTGTTTTGTTGTGGGTATGTATAAGTACACGTCCATGACCACTTGTTTTGTTGTGGGAATGTATAAGAACACGTCCACGTCTACTTGTTTTGTTGTGGGTATGTAAAAGTACACGTCCACGTCTACTTGTTTTGTTGTGGGGATGTAAAAGTACACGTCCACGTCTACTTGTTTTGTTGTGGGTATGTAGAAGTATACGTCCACGTCTACTTGTTTTGTTGTGGGTATGTAAAAGTACACGTCCACGTCCACTTGTTTTGTTGTGGGTATGTATAAGTACACGTCCACGTCCACTTGTTTTGTTGTGGGTATGTATACGTTCACGTCGACGTCCACTTGTTTTGTTGTGGGGATGTATAAGTACACGTCGACGTCCAATTGTTTTGTTGTGGGTATGTATAAGTACACGTCCACGTTCACTTGTTTTGTTGTGGGGATATACGAGTACACGTCCACGTCCACTTGTTTTGATGTGGGGATGTATACTTTTAATACCCGTCCACGTCCACTTGTTTTGATGTGGGGATGTATACTTTTAATACCCGTCCACGTCCACTTGTCACAAGTTTTCATCGGATGAGTTAAAAAAAAAATGCAAATGATTTACATCGTTTTTTTTCTTTTTTTATTGGACTCTTACATTTACATGTACATCGATGTCCTAGGTGAGGAGTAAAGTTGGCGCATTTTGTACATTAATAAGGCCGTTATATTTCTCGTTTGAAATGTTTAACATTTTTCATTAAGGGGCCTTTTATAGCTGACTACGCGGTATGGGCTTTGCTCATTGTGGAGGCCATACTATACGGTGACCTATAATTGTTGTTAATTTCTGTGGCATTTGGTTTCTTCGGGAGAGTTGTCTAGCTGGAAATCGTACCACATCTACTTATTTTATTTTCTATGCGTAATTCCTGCTGTAAAATCAATGGAAACGGGAACCGAAATAAAATATAGTACACTGCTACTTTTGCATACTAAGTACTATTACTAAACATCTGTAGTAATGGAAATTTACTTCTAATATTGAGTACTTTTTCTTTACTTTATAAAATTATTGCAATATTAAGGTACCTGTTTTTACAGTATTTGATTTGTACATTTGGTTTTGGTACAGAAGTAATACCAACAGTGATTACAATATTCCATGTATAAAAATCATAATTTTAAGAGATTTGAAATAGACAAACTTTGAAAATGCTGAATATGTAACGGTGAAACCCAAAACTTGTTGTACATAAATTTTAAGTACGATTTGAGTATTGTAAAATGCAGGTATCTAAATATTACACTAATTTCAAAGTACTGAATCAAAGTAGCTTTCCAGTACTACATATTTTTGATACAGAAATAGTACCTATGAAAAAGAAGCGGTGTATATGCAAAATCAAAAAAAAAAGAAGCAAACAATTAGTACAAAAACATTTTTTTTTTCTAAATACCCATACAGTTCAAAAAGCTAAAGACTATAAAATAGTTTAGCTGGTTTACATTGTATCCCCTCTACACAAAATGTCTACCCTGATAAGAAATAATATAACATACCATCTTATCCATTAACTAAATGTTTTATCATTTCATACGCAACATTTTATCACAAGCAAACAAAGATTTGATATATATGTCTTGTTTTTAATATGATCAATATTAGGGTTGTAAATCCATAACACTAATAAAATAAAAATAACTACAAAATCTACCTGGGTAGCTACCGGAGTGCAGTGTTTAACTTAATAGTTTTGTCTTACCCTTGAACATATGATTCTGAACACGTAAACTTTAAAAGTTATATTTTTATAAGTATACTGTTATCTTTTTTTGTTTTGTCATCCTCGGTTTTTGTAGGTCTCCACAATTTTAGCTTTATAGTATATGCTTGATTTTCACAGATGATAGAAATTAAATGTTAATTCTATATATTATAAAATTGAGAATGAAAATGAATATTGCCTAAAACATTTCTGAAGTTGCTCTCCGCAATTTATTTTTATGAAACAGATTTTTTATTATTTTACACTGTTGTCACACACCAATTAAAATCTCAAATGCCATTTACCCTTTTACACACAATGACATTTGCAATTTCATATGTACATTCAATAAACTGCAGAAAAGATAACATAACATATATTCTCAACTACTTTTATATGTGGTCTCAGAAACATTATGTTTTATTCCATTCGACAACAAACATTTGTTTATACTATAACTATACTTAACAGTAAATTGTTTATATATAAAACATATACATTACTCAACCACCGTTTTCCTTTTTTTTCTGAAAATGCAGTGATTATGAATGAAAGTATATAAATTATATAAATCTGCTTGAAACAACTTTTAGTAACGGAGGCATTTCACACAAAGTGTTTGTCGTACTATTTTTATAATATTTTTGTTTACCAAATTACGAATTATTTTTACGTCTTTTGACTTGCTCTTAATTATAAAAGATGTCATGCTAGCCTATGGTTGTTGTGAATTTCACGTGACTGTATGTTCTTTACAGATTGTAATGCGTTTGATTTTTTCAATAAAACAGACTCAACTCTCTGTCTATTTTTCTCCAAATTTCTATTTACCCTGGGCAATACGCATTGCTTTTCTTAATGGAATTGTTAACAATTTCCCAGAAATTATGACGAGTAATGTTAAGAGTGTGGAGCTGTATATATCTACAGGTTAAGTATTTCGAGCTTGCTAAAAGTTCTTTTGACATCATTTTATTTACTTGTTATATGGTTTCATTTACAGTGTGATTTTATTATTTATTTGATACCAGATATCATTGCATTAACAAGTGTATTTTTTCCAGGAACTTCTGTATGAATAATTTATCCCACTGATTGAGATTGAAAATTAACGATGAGGGAATGAGGATATAGAGCGTTCAAATTATTTTTCGCCATATGCATGTCTTGTTATAGGTTATGAAAATGCTACTTAGTGAAGATGTCACTGATGCCAAATAGAAAATGCTACTTAGTGAAGATATCACTGATGCCAAATAGAAAATGCTACTTAGTGAAGATGTCACTGATGCCAAATAGAAAATTCTGCTTAGTGAAGATATCACTGATGCCAAATAGAAAATGCTACTTAGTGAAGATGTCACTGATGCCAAATAGAAAATGCTACTTAGTGAAGATATCACTGATGCCAAATAGAAAATGCTACTTAGTGAAGATATCACTGATGCCAAATAGAAAATGCTACCTAGTGAAGATGTCACTGATGCCAAATAGAAAATGCTACTTAGTGAAGATATCACTGATGCCAAATAGAAAATGCTACTTAGTGAAGATGTCACTGATGCCAAATAGAAAATGCTGATCTTTGTGATCGACAACGTATTTGTTCATTTTGATGAATTTATAACTCAACAGACATTCCAATGGGTACTAATTTAATACTTTCTATGACAACATGATGATTTCAACTTTCCAATCGTAACCTTCCACTTCCGCAGCAGTAACACAATCTTTTTCACTCCGTATGGTGTTTAGTTACGTTACGCTCGTGCATTTTATTACAATCCGGACTTCATTATAGGGACGTGTTCCTTTAAAAAAACTCTGCTCCAACAGATATACAAATGGATGAGAAAGAGCGACTGAAATCAACACCCAGAACTATTTTCTTAAAGGTGGTTGAAAATTTAGTTAAAAGTTTGAATTTAAATCACCTTTATGAATACGGGCCCTACCGTCTACGTCATATCTGTAAGTTAACTAATTTTGTATGTATATATTCTTTTCCAGATTGTGACGTTTTGATGCTAGATTGGCGAGGAATTTGCTCATAGTTGAAGGCCGTATAGTGGACCTTTAGTTTTTAATTTCTGTGTCATTTGGTCTCTTGTCTTATTGACAATCTTATCAAATCTTCTTGTTATGTTTAGCGGGTGGACGCACACTATTTCGTTCCTTTTGACAACATTTTTGTGCACTGGCCCATTAAGAGTTCGACATATATGTATAGATGAAGACGGCTTGTAAACCCTCTATAGCTGTCCGTTCTTCTTTTATTTCATCGGATATATGTCTAAATTATGATGCCCAGTATCCTCTAATTTAATTGTTTGTTCAATGTTATTGAAAAGTTACGATTTTTCAGATATTATTTCATGAATGCTTAGTACATGATACTGAAAACAAATATACATTCTAAAGGAAGCTAACTTGCAAAGTACAAATGTAGCTTGGATGGTTTTAGGTGACGATTTGTAAAGTTTAATCTTTTGCCAAATCAAACAATTTTAAGTCTTTGTTTTTCGGTATAGCTTCACAATCATCTAACACTTTTCGTAATAATGAATTTGTTCTTCTTTAAATTTATATATTGTTTATTTTTCTTAACAAAAGGTGCATGATGAATAGTTCCCTCTGAAGCAATCAACTGATGATTATCTACCAATTGCTTCCGTTTACAGACTTAAATTGGTCTCGTTTTTTGTTCTTTATCTGTTTTTTATAATCCTGTTTTCCTGAGATTTTTATAAAACCATATACGATAGTAGTTTGCTCATTGTTGATGGCCACGCGTTGACCTCTATAGTTGGTTTTAGTTTTGTCTTTTTGTCATCTTCACATCTGATCGAATTATATATTGTTGTTTGAGATATAATTAAACAAGAGTACATGTAGGTACACACTATTCTAAAATATGGCAAAAATATATCACACACAATTTTACAATTGCCGCTCGCCAACAAGACTAGAAGGACACCGAATTTTATTATAATCTTTCGTTAATACACATAACATTTTATGCAAATAATATTTATATACATATAAACAATTTTCAAGCTTTCGATACGAATAAAAAAAAATACTCTGACATAAACGAACACGCCGGTCAGGGAAAACCAACAACCAAGTTACCTTAGTCGATACATAAACGAACACACCGGTCAGGAAAAACCAACAAGTTACCTTAGTCGATACATAAACGAACACGCCGGTCAGGAAAAACCAACAACCAAGTTACCTTAGTCGATACATAAACGAACACGCCGGTCAGGAAAAACCAACAACCAAGTTACCTTAGTCGATATGGAAACCTGTGTCCAAACCCTAATGCTCGTAAGATCGTCCCGAGAGGTGTGCATTGAACAGTACTGAGAAGCTTAATAATTGTTAACATAGACAAATGTTAGTACCATTAAATAGCACAACACAAGAAAAAATCAAACAATAAGGAATCAACATTCAACCTGAACTTGATCAGTTCGAAGTTGGCGAGAGAGTGGTCTAAAAGAAAAATGAACCCGCGTAAAATGACCACTCACGTGATCCTACAATTAATATCACGTGTCCATATAAAAAGAAGATGTGGTATGATTGCCAATGAGACAACCGTCCACAAGAGACCAAAATGACACAGAAATTAACAACTAAGGTCACCGTACGGCCTTCAACAATGAGGAAAGCCCATACCGCATAGTCAGCTATAACAGGCCCCGATATGACAATGTAAAACAATTCAAACAAGACAACGAGAAAACGAACAGCCTTATTTATATAAAAAAAAATGAAAGAAAAACAAGTATGTAACACATAAACAGACGACAACCACTGAATTACAGGCTCCTGATTCGGGACAGGCACATACATACATAATGTGGCGGGGTAAAACATGTTAGTGGGATCCCAACCCTCCCCTAACTTGGGACACAGTGGTATAACAGTACAACATAAGAACGAACTATAAAAATCATTTGAAAAAGGCGTAACTCATCAGATGGACAAAAGTACAAGTGGACGTGGCCGGGTACTTGTACATACATAGTATTTGAAAGAACCGTTGGTACAATAATTTTCCTCTATACTTCGAAACGCGGAAATTACAAAGATCTTTAATCGATTACTCAACAATATATCACTAAATTGGCACTTATAACAAATGGGTTGTGGTTAAAATTGGATACGTTTAAAATGTATAAATTAAAGGAGATGTGGTAATATATATGATTACCAATGAGAAACTCTTTATCTTTGTGTGAATATGTCCTTTCCCTTTGTGTATGTCTCTCTCTCTCTCCATACATATTTAAAAAAACAAGATTGTTTTACAATACCGGAGAATACAAGAACACTGTTTTAAAATAGTCAATACCTTCAATGAGAAGAGTAGGGTTACCGTTAAAGATCAATTCAATATGTTGTTAATCTGTTAAATCATATTGAACAAAAAGCATGTTAACTCTTGTCCTCTCGCATCGACTTATTCGATTTACATTTTTGTGTGTGATTATTATCATTATGCATGTTATATATGCTTATTTCATATTACAAATATAGATGACATATATAAAACACTATTAAAGTTCCCTTTAACTATCGATGTATCGTCTCTGGATTTAAATGGGTAATTTCATTTTTGTATCTAGACCGTTAAAGAAACATTCGTCGCTAAGGAAGCTTAGTTTTACGATTTTGAAAAAAGGTCGGATTTTTAAAAGAATAAGTCAGAAATGATGTGATATGATTGCAAAGGAAACAGATACCCACGAGGTCAAAGGATGTGGATATAAGAAACTATAAGTCACTGTACACTTTCCGTAATCACGAGACAATATATTTTGCAAAATTGTTTGTAATGAATATGAATTGTAAAATTACCAAACTACCTTTAAAAACGAATTCACTGAATAAACTCCCTGGTTATGTAGTGACTAATTCACATGGATACTTGGAAAACTGCTGTAGGTCGAATAATTTGTCATAACAGCAAAGAAAAGTGCAATATATATATTATAAAGATATTGTTTTAGAAGAAAACAATCACGATACTACCTTTAACATTGAGCAAAAACAATATTTTCTGTTTTAAACAGAAAAGAAAAAATGAAAATATGGCAATCAGTAGAATTCTCCTTCCATTTATGCTATTCGTTCATCGTCCAGTGGTAATTTTGTCATGTAGAAACTATATTTTAGACGATGACAATAGAAAAATACTTCCAGACCATAGGTTCTGATAACATTGGATCAACTGTGACGCAGGACAAGACTTCCAGACCATAGGTTCTGATAACATTGGATCAACTGTGACGCAGGACAAGACTTCCAGACCATAGGTTATGATAACATTGGATCAACTGTGACGCAGGACAAGACTTCCAGACCATAGGTTCTGATAACATTGGATCAACTGTGACGCAGGACAAGACTTCCAGACCATAGGTTCTGATAACATTGGATCAACTGTGACGCAGGACAAGACTTCCAGACCATAGGTTCTGATAACATTGGATCAACTGTGAGGCAGGACAAGACTTTCAGACCATAGGTTCTGATAACATTGGATCAACTGTGAGGCAGGACAAGACTTCCAGACCATAGGTTCTGATAACATTGGATCAACTGTGAGGCAGGACAAGACTTCCAGACCATAGGTTCTGATAACATTGGATCAACTGTGAGGCAGGACAAGACTTCCAGACCATAGGTTCTGATAACATTGGATCAACTGTGAGGCAGGACAAGACTTCCAGACCATAGGTTCTGATAACATTGGATCAACTGTGACGCAGGACAAGACTTCCAGACCATAGGTTCTGATAACATTGGATCAACTGTGACGCAGGACAAGACTTCCAGACCATAGGTTCTGATAACATTGGATCAACTGTGACGCAGGACAAGACTTCCAGACCATAGGTTCTGATAACATTGGATCAACTGTGACGCAGGACAAGACTTTCAGACTATGGCTAGCAAAACAAGGTAATGTGGACATGGGCATTTAGCCTTGCAACATACAATGTAGCACGTCATGCCCCATCAATGAGTTCTCGAACCAGACGCTTATGTGTAACTCTCTTAACACTGTGCAGCAGTTTGGAGTTCTTAACATAACAAGCTTTTAAGGCTGCGTATTTATGCAACACAAACAACCAAAACGGGCGCCCTTCTTAACTAGTCTTGGAAAAGTCCAAGGGACTAAACAAAAACAGAATCAAACATGCCATGGGGTTGATTTTATAAGTTTGCGTTACAGTTCATTACATTTAAATAAATATCGACATACATGCATATTGCTAATTGTAAAATATGGTCGTTGGAAGGCCATTTTATTGTTACAAATTTATATTTTGATAAACCCAATACTGCGAATTAAATATGGTTTGTATTTGAGGACAACGAGAATTTAAGACGACTAGAAGGGATACTACAACCATATCCGACCGATCTTTTCAATCCTTTTATCATACTTTTAATGTTATCGAAAATTTTAGTATGCATGATTTTCAATTGAATAGATTATTGAAACGACTGAAAGCAGCCGATTGGATATCATGAGCATCATGTTTTTAATGTTATCGAAAATTTTAGTATGTATGATTTTCATTTGAATAAGATTATTGAATCGACTGCTAGCAGCCGGTTGGATATTAAATATTGAACATCGAATATCAAACCGGCTGCTTAATTACATCATATACATATAGAAACCAGATATTTTTTAGAATCAGTACAAAAAACTATATACATTTATATTGCTGATTTAAAATAATATAAAAATACGGTCGCTAATTTATACATGTAACCAATATAAGTGGATGACCTTGTCTATTTCCTCATAGAGTGTGTACAAACTAAATGACAGTGTACAGGTGGTACTAGTTTAGAGATACATGTATAGACGTATTTAGTATTTATATGAATATGATAATTCATGACACAACTCTCCATCAGAGACCAAATAGCTTAGAAATTAACAACTACATTAAGTTACTAGGTAATTTGTTTTTCTTAAAAATTCTAAAATGATTTTCTGAAAATTAACTATACATTAACTTTAAATCTCCTTTTATCCATTGGTCTACATTGTAGGTACAAAACTATACGGTGTTTCATATTACTTATATTTAAGAAGACTTATCATGAAGTGAAGTCGGTCAAGCAGAAAGATATACAATGTATATTTTTTGTACTTACCTAAAGTGTCCTCTGTCAAACATACTTTAATTGAATATCCTTTCAAATTTATCTCCGTACTTTTTAAATGCTTATCAACACTAATAACTTTTTTCCCGTACATAAAGTTGAATTTCATAAAATAATAAGTTGAATAAATAAAATGTGTGTAGTGAGTTCCCCCGTATTCCTGAGGAAATACATCCTCCAAACTTGACACGAACTTATCCGGTATATTTTGGATACTAACAATAATGTAATAAATTTTATAAACCATTCAAAATTATGAATATAAAAACACGGAAGTTAGATGTTAGATTAACTTTGTTAGTTTAAATGAAACGTGACTCTATATTTTATATTCCTGGAATTTTAAGTGTAGATCACTGTCTTGGAATATCTATATATACAACTCGTCTAAACATCAACCCAACAATTTTAGATCTGTAAATTTGCTTTCGCAAATTTTTTGTTCTTCCCTCGCCGGGATTCGAACCCATGCTACTGAGATATCGTGACACCAAATCGCCTGTTCTGTAGCCGTCTCGCTAGTCCACACGACCACCTAGGTTTGAACGTAGTTTTCAATTTAGACTCGTTTATATTTTTTCGTTTGGGCTTGTATCATATTTTCCCTCCGGTTTATATGATCCGTTCATCCTATATTGACTCTTAAAATTCAAGAGTCTATCTAAAAATGCAGGTACTTTTTATATGATCTTCCAAATTCCGTTTCGATCCCTAACATCACTGAAGAGACATTTATTGTCGAAATCCGGATCTGGTGTACTAAAAAAATATTGACACCTTATGTTTGTGGCATAACATCGTGGCAACAAGTAATGTTTTTTTCTGTTTAGTATCAAATTTATATTAAGATTCATTTTGTTACATCTTGTGATCAATTTTATTTGGCAATCGCTAATAGCAGTCAGTAGGGTTTAAGAACATCAGTTGTTGTTCGACCTGTTAGTCAAATGCGTTTTGTTTAAATATACTTTTTCACTTTTTTGGTCTTTTGAACACGTATAACAATTGCGGTTTTTATCCAACGCAATCATAGGTTTGAACGTAGTTTTCAATTTATATTCGTGTATATATATACTGACAGGACCAACCGACCGACGCTTGTATCTAGAAATTTTGATATCCTGATACAAACTGTTTAAATATCACCTTGTCTTTTGCTTCTCTTTTGAAGTATACATCCAAATAAACAATAACAAAAAAACAAAAAACTGAGACAACAACATTAAAAAACTCATCAAATTACAAAAACCAAATAACATTAGAGGGACGTCGGGTACTAAGGAAAATGCATATATTTAAATTCACAGAATGTACGTCTGGTTACCAGGAAGGATATCTGAAATTGGATGTGAATGTGAGACATGAGCATGACACGTTTGATCAACTTAATTTAAAGCCAAAAAATTAAGAGCGTTTAGTTGACATTTTATTGCCAGATACTCAATAGTACACAGAATTTACAGAAACGTTTGTTAAACTAATATAAAGTCAAGAGCGTTTAGTTGACATTTTATTGCCAGATGCTTAATAGTATACAGAATTTACAGCGTCTTCAAATAAAATTGAGATGTGTCAAAGATACAACAACCCGACCATAGAACAAACAACAGAAGAAGGTCACCAATGGGTCTTCAATGCAGCGAGAAAGTCCCGCACCCGGGGGCGTCCTTCAGCTGTCCCCTTAACAAAATATATACTTGTTCCATACATCTCAACAGTTAAAAGCACACATATATCAAAAACATGCAACGAGTGTAAATCGTGTAAAGACATCTTAAGCAGTCTGGCCAAAGCACGACTTTGTGCTTCGGCAAACTATTAGTAATGGCAAGGATTGGGAACATAACCAAAAAGAAATACATGATAAGTTTAAATTATTGAAAATAAAATCAATATTTGTCACATATCTTCCTTTGTTCTTTGAAGTTGATGACCTTACTTAATAATTTGATTAAAAGGATCACTAACGTGTTCGACAGACGAATTATACATTTATTGAATGGTTCAATGTATTTTGTAATTAGTTAATAAATAGTAATACACATGTACCTAACATATTTAGGTTTATAAATGCTGTTCGGTGCTTGTGAGCTAAGGCCCTGTGGTGAAGGCTGTACTTTAACCTATGGTAAACTTTTTACAAGTTGTGACTTAGATGGAGACTTATCACATTGGCACTCATACCACATCTTCTTACTTCTCTTCACTGTGATAACTTAAGAATGTACACCTCTGAGGAGCCAAAAATTTCTAGAATTAAACTTTTTTCTAAGCCTGATTTCTGGGTTTATGTTTTTATTAGTGAAAAAAAAAATCACATGGTTGTGCACTTCTTTTTTGCTACAGTCCTTTGAAAATGACCAATTGTGATGATTTTCCCATTTTTCATCGATTTTTACCTATTTTGGGGCTATTATCGTGAAAAAAATTACAGTTCCACAATTAAACTTTAATTAGTTCATACTTTCTATAAAGATGAAGTGGACCAATCTGAATAATTTTTACTTACAAAAACTATAGGTAGGTGTTAAAATAAGAAAGTTTTATCATATTTTGACGCTTTTTTGTGTAAAATTTACTTTGCTGTCAATTTTGTATTTTTGTGATTTTCTCAGCTGAATGACTCTCGATATGATAACATGGTAGTTGTAACGGTTATCATTATCATTTAACTGATCATAACATTATATCAATTTCCATTTTATCTATACCAAACATATGTATGTATATATGATATTGACACAGTTTTTGACATATTCTAACAACAGGGTAATCGCATGTCTAAACTATGTTTATACTTTGTCTAGGCACTTGAAAGCATTTCTGTCAAAGCGAAGCTTATGCCTAGTCCATGGCCAAGCACCGAATCGCAAGACAGATTATGTGATGCTTACCCTTGTCAGAGAACAGAATATTTCTCCGTAGGATTTTATAGGATTTGGTTATTTCCAATCCCGTTTGGTATGTTATTTAACAACAACAAAAAAGAATATGGGGTATCTCTCCTATGACACCAAATCACTTAATGCGCTGTACTGGACTATTAATATAAACTTATTAATTTGAAACTCACTATATTTTAGTTTTAATCTTAACTCATTATGCTACCCTTTAGATTTAACTTAATAACCTCACTATACTACTTTTAGATTCAGTTTTTTCTGTTTTGATTTTCTGACTAAAGTATATATATATATATAGCTACACTAAACAAATTAACGTGACACTGGCTAATGGAATGTTTCACAAGTTTTTAAAGGTAGCAAGATCGGATTACATTTCTTAAGAAACACAGTCAGCATTTCAAGGAAAATTTAAGTGCATAAGTCGTATCATTTTTCAAGAATTGCATGTTTTCTAAAAAGACAAATTCACGTCTCCTGAAAATGAAAGTAGTACAAACCTCGTGAGACGTATATTTCAGAATGCACTATCCATTTAACAATGCTATAAAAAAAATCTTTAATAAAATTTGTCGTGCTTTGATCTGCTTTTTGTCTGTTTTGATTTTATTTTGTTGCTGAATGTTGTTTTTTTTCTCTCTCGAGGGGGAACATAAAAGTAAACAAATGTTTCACAAAATAAACGGACCAATCAAACAACCGAAAATAAATGCCCTCCCCCCCCCCCCCCCCCCCCCCCCCCCCGTAATTGTTCTTGATAATTCAAAACCGAAAGTAAGATTGTACCATTTGCACTATTTCTAAGATTTAATTGTTTGTGATATGATACATTATATCACTATGTCATAATTATATACATGATTTAGTTGTTTTTCTGAACAGAAGCTATCATACGTCTAGATATATATAAACAAAACTTTGCACCTACCTGTAAAACATGATGACATCAGCAAAACACTAATTCACTGAAGTTTCCTCCAAAATTTGCAATCCTTTTAGGAATGTTTTCATATTTTTGTTCACAAACACTAGCTCATAAATGTATCAAGGAAAAAGAAAAAAAATACGCTCCTTAAAATATGTCTACATGATATGTTTGACTTTTGAAAAATACTTAAACTTATTTATTATATAACAATAGTTTAATTTTATCTTTCAAGGTTTTTAAATTGTATTTACCCGGAAGTGTAAGACGATATGATATGAATTTTGATAGGTGTACAGGGTAGATATGTGTTTTACTTAACCAATATATAGGTTTCGATACCTGGAAATCTCAACTTTGTTTTTAGTTAGCTGGAGTTGTGCACCTCCTCCCCTCCCCCTAAAAAACATAGGACTTTTCCCCTTACAAACCACTTTTCATTTTCATTTTAATCATTTTCATTAAGACTAGAAGTCTTCTATATATAAGGATTTTGTTAATATGAAAGCAAATTCTTATAAGTTGTAATTTAACCTTTATATAAAAAAAACTTGTGCTTCATTTACATATACTATGTCAGGTCATAATATTAATGGGGACTAGCACATACACAACAATGTTTAGCTGTCTAGCAATCAAGCCAAATGTCTCTATTTGTATCATTAAACACAACACACCAAGTAAATACACAACATACCGTTGTTTGTAGACTATGCCAGACAATATATTCTAATCTTTATTAAGTATGACATTCAACAACAGGAACATATTTAATATTTTCATTGCAGAGTATGTGGTATAGATTTTGCTCATTATTGAAGGCCATACGATGACCTAAAGTTGTTAATTTTTGTGTCATTTGGTCTCTTGTGGAGATTTTCTCATTGCATGGCAATCATACCACGTCTTCTTTTTATTTCAATTATAGTTTTAAAGGGACAACAAGGATGACCCCACATTCTTACAAACAACGTTGCAGAGATAATTTTCTTCCAACTAATTACCAAACTCTTATATATAGACGTTACGCGCGATGTTCGTACATGTAAGCGTAACATAACGTCGCGAATATTTCGTAACGTTCAAACCAAAACTTCGACTGAAACGTTGGTTTTAAGCATGTGCGACATTCTTGTAAGACTCCGCAAAATCGACGATGCGTTTTAACTACTTATCGAAAATTGATGTACTTTAGATTTTTGAAAAATTAAGAAAAACAACATTTTGAAAAATAATAAAATTCTACCATTATAAGAGCTCTGATAAGCAAACAATTGACGTAAATTTGAGTTGAGTTCGTTTTTACGTCAAAAAATGGCGGTGCGACAACCTTGTAAGCCTTTGATAAATCTCTCATAAATTACCATATATCATTTTTCAGGATATTTGTTTTTAAATTCATAAAATTAAGCAAAATAACATTCATGTAGTAAATACGAATACTAACCTTTTTCTTTTTAGATAAATGTTTTTGATTCTCAAATCTGGAATACCAATTTATTTTCTCCCGTGGGACAGATTTGCCCTTGTAGGATGGAACACTTTTTTTTTCTATGACGTCATCAGAACGTCATAAAAAATGCATAAAAAATGAAGGAACCTCTGTGTTAAATAATGGAAAAAAACGTTTCTCAAAATATTAAATAGTTTAGAAGAAAATCACAGTTTAGTGGTTACAATAAATGAAATATGTTACGCGGGACAGCCTAAAAATAGCGGTTTTTCGAAACTGAAGCTTGTCGCATGCAGCATAAAACATAGTTTCAACAAATATTTTTCTTTTTTATTTAAAAAAACAACATTTTTGTTCAAAATGCCTACAATAGCAACGAATATGATATCACCAAATAAAATATTTTGGACTTGCATTATGTCAACTACACCGATTTTTCAATGAGGTACAAACATCGCGCGTAACGTCATACCATACCATGTGTTTTGAAATCATATTAGGCACTTTCAGAACTTTAAACGTTAAAACAAATACAAAGAGTATTATTATATTGTAGATGATGTCATCGCTTTACACACTAATAGATTGTACGGTTATTTACATATAATTTAATCTTATATGCCAATATTGAAGATTCTAAATCTTTTTACACGTGACCATGTTTTCATTCACATCGAAGAACGTTTGAAATGTTAACACAATGCATGCACATGTTATAGTTTTAGCTTCCATAGACAAGTATAGGATTTTCTTTCTCTGAGAAGACAGCTGGTTCGTCTGGAAGGAGAAGTGCCTAGTATGATACTAAACCTCTTACGGGAAAGATTGTGCCTGATGTTCATATGATGAAATCATAATCTTTCAGTCAGTTTAATTGAAGTCTGGAGCTGGCATGTCAGTTAACTGCTAGTAGTCTGTTGTTATTTATGTATTATTGTCATTTTGTTTATTTTCTTTGGTAACATCTTCTGACATCAGACTCGGACTTCTCTTGAACTGAATTTTAATGTGCGTATTGTTATGCTTTTACTTTTATACACTGGTTAGAGGTATAGGGGGAGGGTTGAGATCTCACAAACATGTTTAACCCCGCCGCATTTTTGCGCCTGTCCCAAGTCAGGAGCCTCTGGCCTTTGTTAGTCTTGTATTATTCAAATTTTAGTTTCTTGTGTACAATTTGGAAATTAGTATGGCGTTCATTATCACTGAACTAGTATATATTTGTTTAGGGGCCAGCTGAAGGACGCCTCCGGGTGCGGGAATTTCTCGCTACATTGAAGACCTGTTGGTGATCTTTTGCTGTTGTGTTTTTTTATTTTGGTCGGGTTGTTGTCTCTTTGACACATTCCCCATTTCCATTCTCAATTTTACATGTTATGGTTTTAGCATCCATAGACAAGTATAGGATTTCCTTTTTCTGAAATGTCAGCTGGTTCGTCTGGAAGGAGAATGCATTGGTCAACTGCAACGATTTATCAACAGAACACCATCATTGTATCATACAGAACAACTGAACAGACCAAGCCATGGTAATATCATCACTTCAAGAGATTTAAGTCTCCATCACGACTTGGTGAAGGAGAGTGTCAATACTGATAACACGTGTGTTATCGAAGTGTAGCATGTTCTTCAACAAACAATTCTTTCCGATGTCAGTCTCTACCTGCTTTATCTATTGATAGACCCAAAACAAGTCGCTAGTGAAGCAGGGCAGGATATGCTAATCCTTTTGGAGATTTAAATTGACTACCAAAAAGTCATTATGTGTGTATGCTGTTGATTTATGTCCGATAGTGTATGTCTCGTTGCTTCAATTTGTCACGTCCATGCATTTCCCTGATTATTGATACTTTGATACTTTCTTTTCCCATTTTTGTTGCCACAGAGATTTCTACTTATGTAACTTTCGTTTTTGACTGTTAACCAATCTATAAATACGCTGACATTATCGAGTGTAAAATAACATTCCTTGTCGTTTGTTATTTTATTAATTTCTTTAATGAATACTCATAAAAATATTTTTTTTGGACACAAAATAATAATATGAAAATGTTTTAACGTTAGAAAATATAAATTTATAATTTCATTTTTGATGTAACGCGTTATCTGATTGGCTGACGTTGTTTTGTTTATCAGCTCATAGTGAAATACAAATTCAGGAATGACTGTCTATGCAGTAATAGCATCAACAATGTGGTGCACATTGAATAAACCGTGTAGAAAAATAGTACAGACATTTCCTATAATTTAATTCTAAATTTTATTTTAAACCAGAGAAAACCACGAAAAAGGTTCATGACTCCACGGTCACATGACAAAATTATGTTTATGAGCTGATAAACAAAACCACGTCAGCCAATCAGAAGACGTGTTACATCCAAAATTAAATTATTGCAAAATAAAACGGATTTAAATCGGTCATGTTTTGGAATTGAATATATTGATTTTACGTCAATAGAAGAAGTTAACCTTGAAACGTTGGTGGAGATGTCTTTTTCTTTAAAAAAAAAATGATCATAAAAAGACTTTAAATTTTTCTTAATGAATACAAAATAAAGAGCCTTTAATATCGAAGAAAAGAATCCAGACAAAACCTGAAGTTAGAAGTACAGATCAACAGATTAAATATGTTCGTTTAAATTCCTCAAATTAATTTTTCATTTTAGATTTTCATAAATATGAATACAATACTGAATTGTATGTATGACAGCAAAATTGTATTCGTGACAGCAAAATATAAAAAAAGTAATGAGTACCTTTCAAGTTCTTTTCTTATTTTATTTTTTTTTATAAAAAAAACATAGTTAAAAAGAATTTTTTAAATGTTGTTTGTGGGGAAATATTGTCAAACAATTATCAATATGAAAGAAAAAAATAATGTTTTCTTCAATCAACGCTTTTATTCAATTTTGTTTGTTGCACAGCAACTTATCAATTGAGTATTTAATTTCAATTCATTGTCTCAAAGAAATCTTCCACGAACCAATTGTGTTCTTAGGCAACTTGTCTCCTACAAACTATCCTCATATATTATTTACTAATATCTAAAATTAACTATAATACTTAGAGCAATTATAACTATTTTAGCAAATTAACATTTTAAGGTTTTTTTTTATCGCTTTAAAAAACGTAAGACACTTAACATGTCAGTAGAAAAATAACCAGTAATACCAAATGTAAAATAAATCGACATAGATATAAGATGTAATATGAGTGCCGATGAGACAACTCTCCATCTGCGTCACAAAAAAGTAAACCATTATAGGCCAAAGTACGGTCTTCAACATTTAGCCTTTGATTAAAACAACATTAAATATGTCGAGTAACATTCTTCAAAAATGCTGGTTCACGCCGAAAAACAAGCTATAAAGGGGCCCAAAATAACTAGTGTAAAACCATTCAAACTGGAAAACCAACGGGTCTTATAAATATAAAAAGCCCGAAACACTTATGAAACCCGACTGTTATTTGAAAACATTCACAAACGACAAGAATAAGATTGACCACCGAAGACTCGAATATAATTTCATTCAATGTGTTTTGTCATAAAAAAACAAGAAAAATCATAATCCATTCATCATTTGAAGTAACTTATATATAGTTTTCGTAATTTGAAAAAGAACGTTCAACACTTTTAAAGGTGAATGTCTTGTTTGACCATTGACGTTTGATCTGTAAGTACTTGACTTCCTAAATAACTCTCAAACACACATACACAATGTTCGAAACTAAATATATATCAAAATTTGTGTCATACAGTATCTAAATAATACCAAAAGGTGTAATGTACAGCGATTGGTTTATAAATGTAAGACTGTGATACTTCAAAGTTCAATGAAAAGCAAGCAATGTTTGATATGGTATTACTTGTTATTTGTTTTTATCCTAAACTTGTGTGTTGTATTATACATTTACCTGTACTATAAATCATTCCTCTGACCGAGATAAAGAAATGGTCAAAAAATCATGATGATGGATGAACGTCCTGTGAAAACTATATCAGACATATTAGAACAAGACCATGTATAATTAATACAAAATGTAGGAACTGTATATCATCTTCAATCCTGCTCTGTATTAGACGCTCAGACTATTGAATAAGGAGGTTGAACTAAAATTAAGAATGGACATGGGGAATGTGTCAAAGAAACAACAACCCGACCTAGGAGCAGATAACAACTGAAGACCACCAATGGGTCTTCAATACCACGAGGAAATCCCGCAGCTAGAGGCGTTAAAAGAGAGGAGGCAGATACAAACTAATAAAACGAAGACAAACTTACAATGCCATGGCAAGAAATAAACTACCAAAAATACAAACATTTGTCTAGAAAACTAAAGATGGAGCAACACGAACTCCTCCAAAAACTCAAATTCAAGTGTTAACACAGTAACCCTCGAAAGGTTAACGGATCCTGCTGAAATATGTGACTCACTAAATACTTATCAAATTTTTCAATAATATATCAAAGACTTTAATCTGTTCCTTCTCGTTGTATTTATTAAAAGTCAAAGACCTAAGTCAGAAACTTCGTCAATAGGATTCTTTAGTTGGTATCAATCAGGAAAACACGATTTCACTGAATATATCAACATTTAGTTGAATGATTTAATATTTATCTTGTATCACTGAAATAAATCTGTTGTCTTAACATCAAAGATGATAAAGTTTGAGTTTAACAGGTTTTATAATCCAAGGTATTTATACAACTATCACACTGTCATAGTATGTCCGGAGTTATCACCTCTTATCTAAACAAAATTAAACATTCCGAGCAACATTCTTCAAAAGTGTTGCTCCAAAAAATTATCTTTCGTACATACATATAAGATAAATAAATGACAGGGAGACACCAAATACAAGATAAAACAAAAACGTAATTGTCATTAAACGGTCAATCGGTGGATAGTCCGCATATGGTACAATGCACCAAGTACCAACGGTAAATCCAAATTCATAATATAATTTTGACCGTATTGTTGATGTTAGTGAGCTGTTGCACAATCTCCGGCGCAGAGCTCACATATCCGTTCCGTTCAATACTTTGTAACACTACACTCATATTAAGTGCAGTATTGCAAAGCATGTATGGAACGGATATGAACTCTGCGCCGGAGATTGGCTGTTGCAAGCACAGAATCAACTGCACGCGTCGAATGATAGGAACAGTCCATTCTGGTCTCGGTAGCTACTGCTAGTGAGCTAATGCAAGCAAAGAATACAACTGCACGCGTAACATTAAAGGAACAGTCCATTCTGGTCTCAGTAGCTACTGCTAGTAAGCTAATGCAAGCAGGGAAACAACTGCACGCGTTAAATGATTGAAACAGTCCTTTCTGGTCTCGGTAACAACTGCTAGTGAGCTAAATTAAATGCAGGCAAAGAACAACTACTGCAAGTGTCAAATGATTTGAACAGTCAATTGTGGTCTCGCTGACCTACTGCTAGTGAGCTAATGTAAGCAATGAATGACAACTGCACGCGTAAAATGATAGGAACAGTCCTTTCTGGTCTCGGTAACTACTGCTAGTGAGCTAATGCAGGCAAAGAAAAACTAATGCAAGTGTCAAATGATTGGAACAGTCAATTCTGGTCTCGCTGACCTACTGCTAGTGAGCTAATGCAAGCAATGAATGACAACTGCAAGTGCCGAATGATAGGAACAGTTCTTTTTAGTCTGGTCTCGGTCACTACTGCTAGTGAGCTAATGCAAGCAATGAATGACAACTGCAAGTGCCGAATGATTGGAACAGTCCAGTCGGGTCTCGCTGACCAAGTGAGCTTATGCAAGCAAATAAAACAACAACACGCGTCAAATGATAGGAGTAGCATATGCTGGTATCACTGACCTTGTAGACCTATTGAAGCAAAGCAAACAACCCGCGTGATACACCAGTGTTAGTAAACAACAGAAACCCTTCTACATAAATTACTGGAAAAGAAAAGGCAAAATATACCAAACATTCAAACTCATTGGTCGAAAATAAACTAATAGTTCAATGGCAAGAAACGGGGATGGTGTCAGGTTCTTTGGAAGAGAAAGCATATCCTACTCTACATGTGGCACTTGTCGTGTTGATACATATAGTACATATAGGTGCTTAAGTATTTCAGTAGGTCCGGGGAAAAGTGGACGTGATTTTGACTTTTTAAAGTTTTGAATTGTATAATCAATTATACATCATATGTGACATATAAAATGTATTCATATTCATCGATTATATGACATATCATATTCATCGATTACATGACATATCATATTCATCGATTATATGACATAACAATGTATCATATTCATCGATTATATGACACATCATATTTCCCGATTACATGACATATCATATTCAATTACATGTAATTCCTGTATTGCATGCTCTACCATTCATATATAAATGTAAAAGTACAGTTTTGCCAACATCTTTTAAGCACACATACAAATAATAATAAAGTTAACAATATGGAGGTAAAGTAATATTTATTTGTTAACTACAAATTTTATTGTCGCAATGTTTGTTTATTCATTGTAATACAGTGCACATTTAACGTTGAAATGTATAATAGAAAACTTAATTTTATTCAATACAGGTGGACTTTAAAAATGCTTTGTCCTTATTAATGGCAGTCTTAACAAACAGCAATGACTGCTTGTAACCAACAGTCAAACGATTGACAGAGAAATTTCCCATTTCTGTTTCGGTTATTTTGAGTTTAATTTTGTTCCTGGTGATAATGCCTCTGTCTCTGTCTGACGTCTGTTTGGCAATTATGTTAACCTTAAACATTGTTTTGCTGTGAATTATATAGAATTTCAGTATATCGGAAACATTTTGGTGATAATCTATTTGCATCTTGCGACTTGGTATCCACAGCTGACCTTGCAATCGTCAATCTCTCTCGCCAATAGGGTTGCCTTTTCTTAGAACAAATTTCACACCAAGAAATTTATTTTTAATTGTGAGAATTTAATTCAATAGAGTACTCGGCGATCATATTTCTAAAGTATTACTATTTATGAAGTGAATGTATTGAGGCACTTTACACGAAAAAAATCAAATTGTATCATAGAATAAACTTCCAAACAAGGACCAGAGCTCGAAACTCGAATATAAACGCAATTGCTCACTGCTTATCTGTTTTATTTTGAAATGCAAATATCTGTACGAAAAGGTAGCAAATTTATTATTCTTATTTCTTATTTCTAGGGTTGCACATGCATGATGTTTTTTGTCTTGTTTCTTTTGTTTTGGTCCCCGGTTCAATCAAAGGATTGTTGCAGTAACAACAAATTGATGAGGAGTATAAAATACCAGTTTAATCTCATGAATCCTGATGAATGCGGAAGTGAAACAAGCGGTATGATATTCTAATGTATACATTTTAAAAGACCTAATAAATTCAAAAGTATCATTTACCAACACCTTAAGAAGCACAACCATCCTTTTAAATATTTAGCAGTAGTAAATAAGCAGCCTGGTGAATCGCATTCAAAGTTTGTACGATCACGGAAAATAATTGAATTAAATTGGATTAAAAAATTCCAGACAGTTTACCCTCTCGGTCTAAATGATAATATCATGGGAATTGGTAATATATCTAGAACCAATTCCGTTAACATTTTGGATATTATTTCTAAAACTGTTCGTAAAAACCGTTCTCATGGTTGTAGAACAAATCGCAATCAAAGAAAATTTCGGGCCAATCATACCAATATTTCGGACCTAATTTCTATTCCAAAAAACAACGGCAGACATTATCTAATAACAAAACTCTGTTCGTTACCGGTTAATAAGTTAAATAAACTTTTGGAGGATTGCAACACAATTTCATATAGCAGTCCTAAGTATGAAATTGTTCAAATTATTATGGCATATTGTTATTCTAAATTATTTCCCAAAATTGATCGCCCTGAAGATCATAAAAAACATTTTATTAAAATTAAATATGTCAATAAAGGCTTTGATTTTGTAAATATTGCCGGTATATTTAACGACCATTCTGTTAAAGAACAAATTCCTTGATATTTTGACAATACTGAGCTACCTCTTATTTGTTATATTTACAAGAAATCTACCTGGAAATTTGTGTTTAATTATAGTCAATTGTGTAAAGATGTTAATATCCGTGAGTGAAAATACACCTACTTCATGTAATTGCAGTAATTCCGAATATATTTATGGACCCATTTCCCATGTTATAACAGGAGATCTTAACATCGTTCAAGACCGAGAACTAAAATCATTTCTCAGTAAAGGACCTAAATATCGTCCCCCGTCAATTATTAATTGGAACGAGTGTCGTAATATCATCCACGACTCACTCCATACTTACTGTATGAAATGGATAAAACGGGAAAAAGCTGACAAAAAATCTTTGGACTCTTTTTCTAATTTCAGTAATGAAGATAGTTGATATACGTATTCAACATTTTAAAGAACATTTTACTATTAACAATAACCACAATAAACCTATTTCTCGTATCAAACATAAACTAAAAGAACTAGCCAAGGAATTTGTTTTTGTCCCGGCCGATAAAGCTGCTAATAATATTATTATTGTTTGACGTAAATTTTACATTGAGGTTCTGAAAAAGGAAATCACCAATTCACCAACATTCCAACTAACTCCATTTTCAGAAAACGAAATCTGTAACAAACATCAACTTTTAGCCACCGCTTTAAAAGCAGAGCCAAATACAATGAAAGTCCCAACTATGTATTGGCTCCCGAAGCTACACAAAACCCCTTACAAATATAGATTTATTCCGTCTTCAAGCCATTGTTCAACTACTAAATTGTCTATTATTCTTACCAGCACACTTGGTACAATTAAAAACCTTATAATAAATTGTTCAAATAAGGCCTTCGAAAATAGTGGAATAAATTACTTTTGGAGTGTCAAGAACTCGTTGGAAGTACTTGATAAATTGCATGCTTATATTGGTGATTTTGAATCTGTTCAAAGTTTTGATTTTTCTACCCTGTATACCACATTGCCTCGCATTCTCATTAAGAAAAAAATCACACACCTAATTAAATGGGCATTCAAAAAATCAGAATGTGAATATATATGTTCAAACTCTTTTAGGTCATTTTTTAGTAGCAATAAACAAAAAAACTATGTTAATTGGACATGCTTTGATACTATATATGCCCTTGAATTTTTACTAGATAACATTTTTGTTCGCTGTGGGGATTCCGTATATCGTCAGATTATCGGAATTCCAATGGGGACTAACTGTGCACCACTTATTGCGGACCTCTTTTTGTATTGTTATGAGTTACAATTTATGACAAAAATAAGCAAAGACCCATCAAAACAACATCTATTAAACAAATTTAATAATACTTTTAGATATTTGGATGATATTTTGGCTCTCAATAATGACGACTTCAGTATGTATATTAATGAAATTTATCCTGGTGAACTTACTTTAAATAAAGCTAATACTAACAATGACCACTGCTCTTTCCTCGATCTTGATATCTGTATCACTAACGGAAAGCTGAATACTAAAATTTATGATAAAAGGGATGATTTTTCATTTCCTATCGTTAATTATCCGTTTTTAGATGGTGACGTTCCCTTGTCACCATCTTACGGTGTTTATATATCTCAACTTGTACGATTCGCTCGTGTATGTAACAATATTTTAGATTTTAACGAGAGAAATTTATGTATTACTGAAAAATTATTACACCAGGGTTTTCGATATCACAAACTAGTCAAAACATTTACTAAATTTTATTATCGTTATAAAGACATCATTCGTAAATATAGCTCAACATGCAGACTTCTTATACGTTCAGGTATTTCACATCCAATTTTTTATGGAAATATTCTTTATAAAGCACAAAGGTGTCAGTATTCACCTCATAAACTTACAAAACCTTTGAATAGACTTATAAAGAAGGGATATAATTACGATACTGTTGTCAAGTCATTAAAGATTGCATATTTTGGCGTTAATATTGAGTCACTGATAAGGTCTTTGCGTCGGTACTAAACACATTTATTCTAAAAACAGTTGTTGGCATGACACGGGTTATGTTCTTCTAATATATGTTATGATGGTATGATACTAAACCCCGAACGGGAAGGATTGTGCCTGATGTTCATATGATGAAATCATAATCTTTCAGTCAGTTTTATTGAAGTCTGGAGCTGGCATGTCAGTTAACTGCTAGTAGTCTGTTGTTATTTATGTATTATTGTCATTTAATTTATTTTCTTTGGTTACATCTTCTGACATCAGACTCGGACTTCTCTTGAACTGAATTTTAATGTGCGTTTTGTTATGCTTTTACTTTTCTACATTGGTTAGAGGTATAGGGGGAGGGTTGAGATCTCACAAACATGTTTAACCCCGCCGCATTTTTGCACCTGTCCCAAGTCAGGAGCCTCTGACCTTTGTTAGTCTTGTATTATTTAAATTTTAGTTTCGGAAATAAGTATGGCGTTCATTATCACTGAACTAGTATATATTTGTTTAGGGGCCAGCTGAAGGACGCCTCCGGGTGCGGGAATTTCTCGCTACATTGAAGACCTGTTGGTGACCTTCTGCTGTTGTTTTTTTTATTTGGTCGGGTTGTTGTCTCTTTGACACATTCCCCATTTCCATTCTCAATTTTATTGTAACAAGCGGATTGATGTATAATCTTGTATTAATTATAAGCTATTGTTAAGGTAAAACAACTGAAACATGAACATTAATGTGCAGTAACAATTAGCATGGATACCCAATTGAATTATTTACCCTGTTTTAACTGCGGCATTTCTCTGTACAGCACTTCAACACATAGTCAAATGATAACATTAAAAAAAGAAGCTCAGTGATCAATAGAAATTGAAAAATTATTAAGATTTGTTAAATAAATGATTACAAGTCATGCATGCGAAGAAATGTGACTCCAAGTTCAGAATTGAAAAATGGAAACGGGGAATATATCCAAGAGACAACAACCAAAAGGCTGTGTTTGCTTTTAATCATTAACACCGTGTGCATTAGATATGCGTGTTGAATATTTACTTATTTGTTAAGAATCAATGTAATTTTACATACTTTGCCTGTACCAAGTCAGGAATATGACAGTTGATTTGTTATCCATTTTCGATTTGTTTGAGATTTTGATTTTGCCAATTGATAAGAGACTTTCCGTTTTGAATTTTCCTTTGAGTTCTCATTTCATATTTCATAGTCGATGCCTATATCATAAGTTATCTAGTCCATTGATAACGGAAATTTACGATTTAATTCAAGTATAATGTCATCATTATTTTGATATATATTTCCAAGTTTTAAAGCATACAATGATTATTTTTAATAGATCGTGTAAAGATAGCTTTCTCAGCCAATTTACACAAACATATGTCCAAGGTGTCACAGCATACAAAAATTATATTTGTCACCGTTAAAACAAACGTAGGGAACACTTATGATAAAACAACAGGCGTGTTCACCAGCCCACGTGATGGTACATTTTACTTTTCCTGGACAATGTATACAAACCCAGGCGGAAGCTGTCCCACTGAACTGGTAATGAATGGCAATCCTGCGGGGTTCGCAAATTATACTTGGAATGATGGTAGTAAATTGGGGATATCGTCGACACAGTCAGCTGTCCTTTCTTTGAAGAAACATGACAAAATTTGGTTAAGGATGGAACGAACTGGTGAAGGATACTGCTATGGCGGGCCATGGACTTCTTTTAATGGATTTGAAATTTAAGCTTTAATAAAACAAATGATTTTAAATTAAATTGTCGTTATATTTTAAACAAAATTGTGTTGATTAGTTGTTGTTTTTGTTTTTTTGTTTTTTTTAAAACCTTTCCAAAACTGAATACAGGAATATGTATTGAGGTATTTTCTGGAGCGTAATTTTGTGTTCTTTTTTTAAAAAAAAATGCTGCGATTTTTCCACGATTTATCTTCCACGTCTTTTTTGTGTTTTTGTAAGATGTAATTCTAATTGTATCCTTCTTAATTTTATAGTTCGTTCTTATGTTGTCGTGTAACACCACTCTCTCAGATTAGGGGAGCGTTGGGGTCCCTCTTACATGTTTAACCCCGCCATATTCTGTATATATGTGTGTTTCAGTCCCAAGTCAGGAGCCTGTAATTTAGTAGTTTTCGTTTGTTGATGTGTTACATATTTGTTTTTCGTATATTTTTTCAACATAAATAAGGCCGTTAGTTTTCTCATTTGATTTTTTTTTAAATTGTCAATTCTGGGCCCTTTATAGTTAACTAGGATGTATGGGCTTTGCTAATTGTTGTAGGCTGTATGGTGACCTATAGTTGTTAATTTCTGAGTCATTTGGTCTCTTGTGGAGAGTTGGCTCATTGGCCATCATACTACATCTTTTTGTGTTATATGTATATATATATATATATATAGATTGCCTAACAATGTAATTTTAACACACTATTTAGTATGTAAATATAAGAATGTTTAAAATATTTACAAAATGATGAAAATAAACGCAATATTTCGCTAGACAAACTAGCTTTATCAAGCGTGCATCTATCCAGGTGAAATCGGATGTAGATGATAAGAAACTTTTGCAGCTCAATGTATATGTTGAACTTAGCTGCCTTGAAAATAAGAAAAAAAATTTATAAGAAAATTTTGCAGCTCAATGTCTATGATGAATTTGGATTGAGCTGCCTTACAAATGAAAAAAAATAAAATTGCAGCTCCATGTATATGTTGCTCTTGGATTTAGCTGCCTTAAAAATACATAATTGGAAGTTGAAATTAGCAACGTCCATTGGCCGATATTGCGGGATAAAAAGGACGATGCTTTGTTTTTGAATTATTCTTTATCTTTCCTGTATCTTTTCTCGTCTTTTTCGTTAAGACCATCGGGTTCTAATGTGTGAAGTTTTCTCTTCTCCTTCTCGCCGTGGTGTCCCACTCGGTGTTGACTTCTATAATTTGGAAAGTGACATTTTCAAACGGATGTTTCGTTTACAAAAACATCATTTTGTAAATATTTTAAACATTCTTATATTTACATACTAAATAGTGTGTTAAAATTACATTGTTAGGCAATCTATAATTATATTTGTGTAATTGAATTAATCTCTGTACTGATTAATCCACACTCCCATAGATTTGTATGTCATGTGCTGCTATTTATAGGCACTTATATATATATATATACATATATATATGGTGGCCATAAGTTAAAATTGTTTTCTGTTTAGTATCAATTTTGTATTAAGATCCATTTTGTTACATCTTGTGATCAATTTTATTTGGCAATCGCCAATGGCAGTCAGCAGGGTGAAAGAACATCAGTTGTTCGACCTGTTAGTCAAATGCGTTTTGTTTTAAAAATATACTTTTCACTTTTGTGGTCTTTGGGAAATTGTTGTTTTTGCTGTTAGACCCTTCTACAACGAAATTTTGTTTTACATGCACAAGTTTAAAAATTGCGGTTTTTATCCAACGTAATTAAAGGTTTGAACGTAGTTTTCAATTTAGACTCGTTTATATATATTATAAAATGACTGAATAAATAGTCAACGATTAATCTTACAAGGCGATGGATCATGTCATATGATTCTGTACACTACAAAAAATAATATATAACAAGTCAAAAAGGGAACATCACCATAAAATAACTATAAAATGAACAAATATTAGATATTTCGGATAACAGATATCCTTCTTCAATAAAAGCACGATGTCAAATGAATTATGTCAATATATTCAAACTGAGAAACTTTTTCCAAATCTTGAAATTTATACAATTTATAAAATTTACAGACGCTGGTACAATTTTAAAATTTCCAAACACGACGCACATATATCCCAAATGAAAATAGTTATTTGCGATGTGAACTGGGACAATTGCAACAGAAACTACATGTTTAAGCATGCTCGTTTGGGATGCTTAAATATGTAAATTTAAAATATTATACCAACTTGGATCGGTTTGAACATTTTTGATTTTTTTGTTTGAGGACTATATAACCAAAAACACAAGCAACTGCAAAAGTGACAAGCATACGAAAAAAAAACACAAACTAGGACAAAAGTAATCAAAAATAAAACGCGAACAAATGAAAAAGTGACAGAAATATCCAGTTTGGTAAAAAAACATTAAAGAAGTAATCTTGTCAAGAGTAGAAGAACGACAACCAACATTTCTACGTAAAAATATCTATGTAGATAACACAAAAAATCCCTCACAATCCTTCTACCTCTTTTTGCGCGCACAAATTATGACTTATTGCACCTTGTTATTTTTAAAATGTAGCTGCACTAAACTGTTAGTTAATAACATACTATATATATATAGATATATAATGAACATGTTTGTGTATCTGCACTAAAATTCATCTGATAGCTAGCTTAGTCCGGTCAGAGGAAATCACAGAGAGGCGAGTCTAACTCGCTTCGGATGATATTCAGATAATGGCGGCTTTTTTATTTCGGAAATATCTAGATTTTACATAACAAATAAGAATACAGTCCGAACATACCGATAAATTATCCTGCTAGTTCGATTGGCTTAAAGTTTTTTTGTGTTTTTATTTTGATAAGTGTATGTCCCCTTGACCGGTTATTTGGGGTCTTCTTCTACACTCCCAAAATAGGATAACAAACACGTCTTAGCACACAAATGCACTCAATTAAAGCGTTTTCTACGTGTATTATCAAACCTATATAGAAAGGGGGGGGGGTAAATTACTTTACAAATTAATTTAAATTTGTTTTATTCGTTAAATTTGTCTACCGGTATGCAAATTTCATTAATCGAGTAAAATTAATTAAAAATGAATTTATATTTCAGCAAGAAATTTACATAAAATGTTTTTTTAAACCAGTTTAATTCTGTAACAAATACGCATTTTTTTCACCGGAGGAAAAACTATCGGTGCTTTCACTTGCATAATTGTGATTTTGGATAACATGTATAACACTTGCGGTATCCTCGTGTAAGCATTGATTTGCTTTAACTGTTACATTTTTTTTTAAAGATTTGTAAATAACAAAAATATCATCTTTAACTATTATAGATATAAAATTGATTATAATACTGTATTGGAAAGTCTCAGTTGAACTTGAAAAGGGTCCCCCGCATCCACAAAAAAACAATGACCAAAGAATGTGATTTGGTGTAAGTCATCCAAATATGTTGGATACTAAAAAGAGACTCCGTGAAGTGGTATTATAATATAATAATTTATAAGGCTCTGCATGACAGTGTAATCAACTTATAGCCTCAGATAATAGCTAGTTCTATCTGCAATATTATTAAATCGACACTTCTATTTTATTCTTACATTATTCACCTCTTTCCGTATTTCTGTTCTTTTTAAATCAATATTATGTTAATAAAATAAAAACTAAATGATTCCAGAATTTATATAAATAATGCGAGTATACAGAAGTTGGATATAATAGAAATCAGTGGCGGATCCAGAAATTTTCATAAGTGGTGCCATGGTCCACTAACTGACCTAAGAGGGGGACCGCTCCAGTGATTCCCTATATAAGCAACCAATTTTTTCCACAAAAGACCCCCCCCCCCCTAAATCCACCTCTGGAAATTTCATATTATTATCATGCCTTGAAAACCTGTCTAATATCAATTTAGAGAAGAACCACTCATATATATAGTTTTCATGCATGTTGGCTTCGTTATCTGCAGTATTGTTCACTGAATCAGGATAGGCGGATCTAGACCCAATTTATAGTGACAAATTTGGTTGATACATATTGTGTCCTTAATTCTATAATTTCCATATTTATAAATCTAGATTGCAGATCTTTGATGATTTTTTTTTAATTATGACGATTTGAAACTGTAACAAAAGAAACAGCTAGGTAGGAACCGTTTATAAACTATGTTTCTTTGATTAAGACCTCTGTTTAAGAATCAGATTCTATATCCCTTATGGGAGTTTTTAAATATATATACCCTTATTTGATACTGATAAACATCAAGAATAGAGCTCTATTCATTTATTGTTTACTATACAATGTAGTAATTATCTATATAGACGCTGGTGTTACTCCAGAAAATTTTATTGTTCGCTGCCGACGAATTGGCTTTCAATATCGTGAATATTTATCAAACAATACGGGAACAGGAATTAGGAGTTTCCAAGATTTCACACACAAGTTTATTTGAGCATATTACAAGAAACATAAGAAGTCTTTCTTATTTGTTGTTTCCAGCTGCAGTCAGTAATGTAACCATAAGTCGTATGTCCTGCTCCATAATATTTGGAATGCAGTTGTCAGAAGATGGATAAAACTTGGTAGTTAGGGTGTTCTCACCCCTCTCATTAAGCTTCATTTGGGGTCAGTCAAGATTTTTGCAGGTTTCACTCATAAATTCGTCTAGATTGGGAACCCCTCCACAAACCACTTTTGAAAATTCTAGATATGCACCGGGTTGTATTAACTGAAGCACATCTTATACTTAAAGTCATGGAGTTTTTTAGATATTGACTAGAGACCTTTTGCATGCAGGGACACAAACGAGTCATTTTTCAGTAGATGCATTTGGTCTCTGGTTGAGATTTGTCTTTTTCAATCATTAGCAATCTTACCACATATTTTCATTTTTTTAAGGATGACATTTCTGTGTATCAACTGTTTGTTCTTAAATGTTAAGCTGTTACACCGTCACAAGTTACAGGAGAATTTGCATGTACAGTATGTGTAAGCCCACCACATTCTCATTTTGTATGAGCTTGGTCTAAGTAAGTTGTGTGAAACTCTAATTGCTTTTGGTCATATTAAGTTTTATTTGTTTGACACTTGCATTTTTAGATGTGTTGGGATCCTGATTATACACCAACAAACAACACTACCTTTAAAGACACCATAATGATGAATGTGACAGGGATATCAACATACATACGGTATCATTTGCCTATCCTATAGCAAAGAGTCTAGGACCATGTATCTTAAAAGTCAAACAAAAAACAACAACAACTGTCAGCACTAGATACATAGACCAATATCGCAGGACCACCTAATTGAATAAGATTACCAAAGATTTCAAATAATTTGGAAACAGGGTTAAATAAATATAGGTCTAATTGGAGCTTTGTAATATAGCTGTATATAGCTACTAAAAAGTGTGAATAGAAAAAGAAAATTAAGTGTCTAGTACTCTTAATTAACACTTTTATTCATTTATCTCTCAGTCAAACAATGAATATTTTTGTTGTTGTGGTAATAGTGGGACATCTTTTTTTTTATTTCACTCTTAAGAACAAATTCTGCTTCAAATTAATCAATATGTAGATCACAATTATAACCTTCATCTTCACCAGTTTTGCATTCTAACCTGAAATTATAATGTTATACATGAAGCAAAAAGCAAATCTATTTTAAAGAAAAAAATAACAATATGCAATTTAAAAGTACAATTTAAATGTGAACAATATATATAAATGTCTAAAGATAATAACACTTCTCATTTTATAGCAGATATAAAAAAAAGTTTAAAAAAAACCCTTACATTTTTCTAAGCTTTATCAAATATTCATAAATGTGTAAATAAATTTTACAAAATCATTTCAATCTAAATAAAGGCAACAGTAGTATACCGCTGTTCAAAACTCATAAATCCATGGACAAAAAACAAAAATGTAATTGAAATAATCGATGATGTTCTTAAATAGTGGCAGGGTGCCTGTCGCCTTTGACCCTAAAAATGAAGTACTATTTGAGTACGACTTTAGTATCCTACCTTCTTTCTTTCATTTTGTACATGTAGTTTATGAAAAGTAATTTGTTACATCACAACAACATGTACAAGTTATCAAAGAACTACAGCAGTGTTTTCATAGTCTGTATAAGGAAAAATTGCAAAACCAGCTCGGATGTTGTTTCTATGTATTTCCACTAACTGAAATTATATGAAGACATAATATGAATATGGACATGACTATAAAGTACTGGATCAATCAAAGAATAAATAAATATCATAGTGTAGGGTAGCTAAAGGACCCATACTTGAGTAAAATAACATCACCAATCATGGATATATATTGTTTTGCAACATGATGAATACAGATATAGGTGAAAATGTAACCTTTTCCAATTTGTTTGGGTTTCATGTCGATGATTAATGCTCTGCAATAAAAAAAAGTGTAATACCAATGTGTAAAAAAAGATTGACAAAACAGCTTGTTTTAAGTTGTAACACCAAGAAGGATGAGAGACGAAGAAATTATTGTAACTTTAATGATGTTATCATATATTTCTGATAGTTTTCCAGACCTATCCACATATAATTTGCAAGATTGAAAAGATGACCTTCATGTATTCCAGCAGCACACTTCACCTTCTGTATAGGTAGTGCCCCCCCCCCCCCCCCCCCCTTTTGAGAGTAATTGTTCTGAAGTGTGTCCTCCCTCGTCCAATGAAATGAAACTGAACAAAATGAAATGAAACTGAACAACATCTGATACTTGTTTGAATTCAAATCATTATACATATAATATAAATGTGTGTGTATTAAAAATATATACAGATAAATAAGAAGAAAAGGATGGCATATGATTGATTGTCAATGATACAACTCTCTGTCAAAGTACATGTACATGTTACAATTAATTAATGTATTGAATTGAGCAATTTATAGTTTAAATTACAGATATATAGAAATATTCATACCATACAATGCCTACACGTTTTCAATGATACATCATGTGTGTTAAAGTACACAAACAACCGGTTATAGTCGCTCATTTGCATAACAATGAATGCATAACATGTGCGTCAAAATGCATAGTGTGCATCCGATCTGCAATGTTGTTGCCATATAAACATTCAAAAACATATTAAACTTTTATCGGACCTTTAATTTAAAGAAATTTCTTATCCAAAAACGAACAATTGTCAAAAATTCATAAAACCAAGACTTGGTTTTATCAGACATGTGTTTTCGTAACATTTTTGGCAATGCAGAACTTTCTCTCAATAACCATAATAATTTTGTTTATAAAAATATGATAACTTCAAAATTTTTAAATCACAGTACAATATACACTAATCCAATACAAAATTGGTTTGCTCGATTTTCTTAATTCAACATTTCAAATTGACGACCTACCTCTCTGAGTATGTCCAGTTTTTTTCCAATATGGCGCCTATCCGGAAGTTAGGAAGGCCTGGTCCGGTTGTAGTCATAGTTGGCGGCCATTAGTCGATGATAATACACCAGACCAGTGTACGTAAGTGCGGATCCTAAAATATCGTTTTCACTGTATATGCCAGAAATGTTTTATGTAGAATGATAAATAAACACACCACTTTTGTTTTTATTTTTGAAGAAAATGAAGAAAATTAGTTAAAATGTATATGTTAAGAAACACATAATACTTATAAAACAAAATAAGAGATGCGAACGGGTTTTTTTCGCGCCTAAAGCAAAATAGCTGTGAAATATATACCAAAATAGGTGAATATTTAGGATATTTCACGAACAGATCGTGCAGGTGTTTTATAACTAACAGGTAAGATGTTGTTGCAGAAAAAAATGTTCATTTCAACACAATTATTAAAATTGTATAACGTAGAATAGGTTTTGTCATTCCGTTTCTTTATATTGAACTGAATTCCACTATGATGCTTTCTTTATGCGAGTCATGTTTACTGTCGAATAATGATAATATTCTTTCCTTTTCACTGTAGAGCGATTCATTAGTATTGTAAATGCGGAGCATTTTCACTGTATGATTTTTTTTATCTATTACAGCGTATTTTTAAAGCATATAAAGCAAGACTTTAGTGAGCGTGCTTGCTTTGTTTTTGTTTTTTTTATTGTAAAATCATTATGATAACACCCAATTTAATTCAAATATAATAATTATATAAATACAGGTTAAACTATGCCGATACATATTGTTTAAAGATGTCAAACTTATTTACAAAGTTTGTATAAACAATTATACAAACAAAGCAAACAAGTCAACCAAAGTTTTTTAAAAGGTTTTACACTGGGACCCTTTATAACTTGCTGTTCGGTGTGAGCCAAGACTCCACGTTAAAGATCGTATTTTGACGTATAAAGGTATACTTTTTTTTTAATTCTGACTCGGATGGAGAGTTGTCTCATTGTCACATATGACATCTTATCGATCTATGGCTCAAACCGAAACGAGACGGGATAAAAAAGACACTTTTTTAATATATTTATAATGGGCTTCATATGAGTCAGAAAAGAGTAGAATAGTGGGTTGCGTTGGGTTATAAGTGTGACGCGGAATAAGCGATGTTATTGTAAGCGTGATTCGCGAAAGTCAAATGATTGTGTCGTGAAAACGAGAAATAAAGTATAGCGGGACACGGAAAATTTCAAAAAATGAGAACTGCATAGTATAAGCGGGAATATCTGACAAAGCAGTAAGCGGGATCAGAGATCAGACCCCCCCCCCCCAAATGAGACCCCAGAATAAGATATTTATGTATCTTCATCCTATTGTTACAGTCATGCCTTCAATAACAAATGTATCCCATGCATGCATTTTTATATTTTTGGTCCCTTTTTCAAGTTTGTAGTCACCAAATTTATAGACAAAAGTCCTTATGGATATTTTGGGTTCTTTGAAATGCTGAATCTAACCGTGTATCCAGTATGGGGATTTTTTGCCAAGTTATCGAAATAGCCCACATAGAGGTCCTAAGGGTCTAAGATCATCAAACATGAATTGTAGCATGCATGTCGTGTACAATTACCCAAATGTGCATTGTTTGACCTCTGTGATAGTATTCACTCGCGGATCTAGAAATTTTCATAAGAAGGGGCCCAATGACTGCCTAAGAGGGGACCCGCACCAGTGATTCCATATAAAAGTAACCAAATACTTTCCCAAAAAGGTGGCAACTCCCTGTCCCCCCTAAATCTTCCTCTGGTATCGAGCTGTGAATTACGGATCATTTTTTTTTGTATCAAGGGTGCTCTACGTCACGTACCAATGCAAACAAAACAGTTCGCCCACACACCTTACATTTCATGTTTTAATGACTGTGATGATGATAATGTATGTCACATACCGTTTCACCTTACACAGTAAAAATCATGCAAGCAACAATCGAGTCAAGAACATTTATTCTACCAAAAACTGTCTTTTTCAGAATATGGAAATTGAAGCAGTTGAGGGTACAACTAGGAAAGTTAATCTTTTATAAGCTTTTCCGTCACCATTACGTTTCAAGATGCATATTTCTCTGTTCGCAAGTGTATGCATTGCGTGGAAGAACGTCCTCAAATGTACTCGTCTCTATTTTACACAGACTGCACTTAAACTCCGCCATATCAATCTTTGACTTCAAAAAAATACAGAAATATCTTTTAATTTTTTTTAAAATCAAGGAAAACCGTAATTTGAAGAATACAATATGACATTTTGAGAAGCGTTTTTGTTACAAGTTTGAAAAGCTATATATTTGATTAAAGAATGAATGAGGAGTTTGTATTTCAATTTGAAAATACATTTATCATAAATTCTAAAGTCATCAACTAAGTTTTTTTTTCATTTGTTTCAAGTGCATTTATCACATAATTCTACAATAAAAATTCCTCGCATCTTCGAAAATTCAACATCAGAAATGACTGCACTAACAGTGATAATTCATCGCATCTATAGTTAAAAAGGATCGCTTTCAATAATCGATATGCTATATTATGTTGCTTTTATAACACTCATTTGAACTTTAATGCTATGTTTGTACATAATATAGACATATCACAATGAAAATATGTAAAAACTTTCCTTCAAATCAATTAATTTAGTATTTTCAAAACGTAAACAAATACAGTTTTCCCATGATCCTTTATTCTACAATAAACAAACCCGCATATGACAGTGAAAATGAACTAGCTGGATTCGCACTCTATATATACTGATACACGATAAATTCATTTTCTGTTCAGACCTTTAAAAATGCAGCTGCACTTTTATTAACAGAACAGACTATCTGTACATTAAAGGCCTAATATATCAACTCCATTTGTTTACACTGCATTATCTACATAATATAGATTATCGACGAATGTATATTGTCAGATGATCTCAATTAGAAGAAACAATAACTTAGTCATTACTACGGAAATATGGGATAAATATTATGTATTTACTACTATTGTTTGGCTGAATGTGTATAAATAAATAGATTAAAGTCACCCGAAAGGTATATCCTGTAACAGTAACTTCAATTGCATTCTGAGTTGTCTTTCCTTTTTCTAGATTTTGATAAAACTACATTATTCGAACAATGCCAGTTTTCCTGCCGTCGGTCGATGGATCCTTAGAGAGCAGCTAGGTTTCCTCTGCCTTCAAAAACTGACTGCCAAAAAATATCATAAGAGTGATAATAGTTATCAAAGGTACCAGAATTATAATTTAGTACGCCAGACACGAGTTTCGTCTACATAAGACTCATCAGTGACGCTCATATCAAAATATTTATAAAGCCAAACAAGTACAAAGTTGAAAAGCATGAAAGTGACATGTTAGTGCGATACACTGGATTATGTCATTGTTAAATACAATCTGGATTGCATCTTAAACTAGCTTTATTCCTAATAGAGTTATCTAGTTTAATTAGTAACAATTACCTTAGGTTTTGCATATTAGGAATGAATGACTGCTTAACATAGAGTTAATAGTAAAAGAAAAAAACATCTGAAGGTTAACATACCGTCAAAAGTGTTGGCTCACACCCACCAGGAAACTATAAAGGGCCCAAAAAATACTTGTGTAAAACCATTCAAACGGGAAAATAATCTATATTAAAAACGAAAACTACTGATAATTGAAAACATTCACAAATAGCAGGAGTGAGGTTGACCACTGTAGACTCACCTACACTTTCATTCAATGTATCGTAACATTAAAAAATAATAAAGAAAACAACATTATTCATAAATCATATACGGCATCACTTATATACAGTTTGCATAATATGAAAATAATGTTCAACACTAAAAGTCATTTGTAAGCATTGACTTTTGACCTGCAACTACTGGGCTTCCTAAATAACACACAGAAAAATAGATATATATCAGTTGTGTAAATTAATATTCTTGAATTCTAAACTAAATATATATCAACATTTGTGACATTGTGTAAATAATTAAAAATATATATGCACAGCGATCGGTTTATAAGTGTTAGACTATTATGATACTCAAAGTGCAGTGAAAAGCATACATTTTTTGATATGGTATTACTTGGTATTTTATATCTTCAACTTGTGTTTATTCATATAAGAACACAAACATGTTTAGTTGATATGGCATGGCTAACAACTTTAATCCTGCTGTGTATTAGACGCTGAGAATATTATACAAGAAGCTTGTTTAAAAGGGACGAGGAAGATACAAACCCATAAAACTAAGACAAACCTTACAATGCCATGGCAATAAACAAAATTACCAAAAGACAAAAAACTGTCTAAAAAACTAAAAATGGAGCAACACAAACGCCACCAAAAAAACTATTTATAAAAGGGTAATATCTCAAAGACATGTACTCCCTGTAATTAAAATGATCCTGCGCAAACATGCGACTCATGAAAAGCGTATCATAACTTATCAAAAACAAGAATATCAAAAGGCTTCAATCCAAAACATTTCATTGAGGTTATCAAAAGTCAAAGACTTAAGTCATCCGAAACCTCGTCAATAGGTATCATTAGTTGAAAAAACGATTTCAATAAATATATTTCATTGCATAGATCAATATCAACAATTGTTCTTAATTCACTTGGCGCCAGAAGTCGCATAAACCATCCATGCTGCTATTCTAGCCTTTTCTATCTTTTGCCGCTGTTTTAGCCACGTTCAAACTTGTCCACTTGTTGGTTCCTTTCTCTCTCTGTTCTTCTTTTCCATGCAGTTCGTGACATTCCTCTAGTTCATTTCTCTTCCGTTGCAAGATGTAGTGCTACATAAATGCTGTTGTCTCTTTCACGCCTTGATATGTGTCCTATTCATTCTCCTTCTGATTTTACAACTGATGTTTCTAGTGTTAGCAATTTCATTTACTGTTTTGTTTGATGTTTACTTTGTCATCTTACTATTATGATCTTTCTTAGGAATTGGTGTTCTACAGTATTGAGTTTCTTTTCTTCAAGGTTTGTGAGCTTCAATGTTTTAAACCCATACAATAGTGCAGGTCTAAAGAATGATTTATATAGGTGTTTTTTTTTTCTTTTCGGCCAATTCCTCTTGCATACCATATATTTCTTAGGCGATGAAATGCCCCTTTTGCTTTCTATATTCTGTTGCTTATGTCACTTCTCCCTCCACCCTCTTAGTATATGACTGCTCCCAGGAATGTGAACTTGTCTACATGTTCTACTTTCTCGTTGTATAATGTTATCAGCTCTTTACGCTTTGTTTGCTTGGATTGCGGAGTTTTACACTTTTTGGGGTTAAGTTTCATTTCTACTCATTCACCTTCTGTTGTTAATTTCTGCGTTTTCTCATCAAGGTCGCTTAGTTTTGTGGAGAGAAGAGATATGTCGTTATCAAAGTTTAGATCTCCTAGAACGGTGTTAAAGTTCCATGTTTTTAGCATGATGAGTTCCATGTTTTTTGCATGATCAGTCTAAGACTAGAAGAAACCTGACCGAAATAATCAATATTTGGTTGAACGATTTATCATTTATCTAATATCACAGAAATAAATCTGTTGTCTTAACATCAAAGATGATAAAGTTTGAGTTTAACAGGTTTTATAATCCAAGGTATTTATACAACTATCACACTGTCAAAGTTTGTCCGGAGTTATCACCTGTAGTTTAAACAATATTAAACATTTCGTGAAACATTCTTCAAAAGTGTTTCTTCAACCAATTTATCTTTCGTACATACAGATATAATATATAACTGGCAAGGAGACACCACATGCAAGATAAAACAAATACGTACATGAAATTAAATGGCATTAAACAAATTGATGGAGAAGTTAGCATATGGCACCAACGGTAAACTAAATTTTATAATGTATTTACAGATATTATGACCATATAACCTTGCTTACGACATTTCATGGTATTAATGTCACTGTTCTTTTCATTCGATTGACAAAACTAAACTGAAAAACCATCATGTGATCGTAACTGTCTGATATCACTGTCAGTGTAAGTTAGCAACATAATGATTTAATTATTAGAAAAGAGAGGCGAAAGATACCAAAGCGACAATCATACGCATTGGTCGAAAACAAACTGACATTGCCATGGCAAGAAACGGAAACAATAACCAAAAGGCAGACAACAGTTAACAAAAATCAGTATATCGAAACCGAAGACTGAACAACACGAACCCCACCAAACTAAAAACTGGGGTGGTGTCAGGTACTTTAGAAGGGTAAGAAGATCCTGCTCCACATGTGGCACGTGTGGTGTTGCGCGTGTAAGTGCAACAAGGTGCTTCATTCAGTAGGTCACATTCGAGGAAAAGAGGACATGATTGTGGTCACGACTGACTTTTAAAATAATAATTTCAATTGTATGATCAATAAATCATATGTGACTTACAAAATGTATCATATTCATCGATTACATGACATATTATATTCCCAAGTTACATGACATATCATATTCAATTACATGTAATTTTTGTATTGCATGCTATACCATTCATATATGAATAGATGTAAAAGTACAGTTTTGCCATCATATTTTCAGCACACATACAAATAATAACAAAGTCAACATTATGAAGGTAAAGTAATATGTTTTTGTTTACAGCGTTATAAACTACAAATATTATCGTCACAATATTAGTTTATTAATTGTAAGACGGTGCATATGTAACGTTGAAATGAATTAATAATAGACAAATTTATTTTATTCAGTACTAGCGGATTTTTATTAAAAACGCAACATGTATACAAATAAGTTTGTTTCTTTTTCATTTTGAAATCTACAATTATTTCTTGTTAAATACATGAATTATACATAAACTTAAAGTCTATTCCATACATCATCTTCTAAGTACAATCTGCGGTTTCAAGTTGATAACGTCACGTTTAGTTCAAATCATGTAGTATGCACTGGACCCCTGTTCATGTTCTCAAAAATGGCGGTGTTTACCAAAGGCAAAGGCTGCTTGTAACCAGGACCTAAAGGATTGACACTTTCGGTCTTTTATTTTGGTTTCAGTTTTGTTCTTGATGGACCTTGCCATCTGACGTCTGTTTTGACATTGATGTAGTAAAAACTGTAAACCCTAAAAGGATTGTTTTGCAGTGACTTCTATGGAATATAAGTACATCGGAAACAATGTTGGTAAATATCTTTGAGATGACATGCATCCTGCGACTTGGTTTAAGCAGTTGACATTGCAATGATAAATATTTCATGCCAATGGGTTTGATTCTTTCACGTATCATTTTCACACACAGAAATACATTTTCAATTGTAAGAATTTCATTCAACGGAGAACTCATCGACTGCGATCACCTTTAATAATAATACTATTTATAAAGTGAATTAATTTAGGCTATTTTGAAGAAAACAAAATGACAATTTTATCTTAGTATTAACTGCCAAACAAGGGCCGAAACAAAAACCGAAAATCAACGAGGTTCGGAAATCTGACTAACTTGTTTCAGAAGCTGATATTGCTAAAACATTTAAATTGCGAAATATATTAAAATGACATTATGTACGAAAGCCACGCCCACTCGTGAAATTGAGGATGGAAATAGAGAATTTGTCAAAGAGACAACAACCCGACCAATGGACATAATACAGTCGAAGCGAGAAACTCCCGCACCCGGAGGCGTGCTTCAGTTGTTCCCTTAATAAAAGTATTTAATCCTACTTTCTACTTTGAAATGGAAATATTTGTAAGAAAAGCTACAAGAATTAGTATTTCTAATTCCAGGGATGCACATACATTATGTATCTTGCTTTGTTTCTTCTGTTCTGGTCCCCTGTTCAATCAAAGGAGTGTTGCAGTAACAACAAATTGATGAGGAGTATAAAATACCAATTTAATCTCATGAATCCTGATGAATGCGGGACTGAAACAACCGGTAAAATATTTTAATTTATCAATACAATGTAACAAGCGGATTGATGCATATTAAAACAAAACATTATTGCTATAACAGTTAAAAATAAATATATACTAGTATACAATAACAATTGGCGGATACAGTGTGTCCAAGTGAACTCTTAACTCTGTTCTTTAACTTGGGAATTGCTTTGTACAGCATACATTCAAATGAATACATAAAAAAGAAGAGATGTTCAACACTCAATAATAATTAAACGAAGAGATGTTCAACACTCAATAATAATTAAACGTAAACGAAGAGATGTTCAACACTCAATAATAATTAAACGAACGGCGAATAAGATTAACTTAACCAAATATTAATACGCTATACATCTGAATATATATTGGTCAATAAGCCTCTTTTTGCTTCTGGTCTTTAATATCATGTACATTATACTTGTGTGTTGAATAATCACATATTTGATAAAAATCAATGCAATTTAACATAGTTTGCATTGTGTTTATTTTTACTTTCCTGTTTCATATTTGATGTTATATCATAAGTAATCGAGTCCATTGATCACGGCACCTTATAATTTGATTTGTGTACATCGTTATCTTGACATGAATTTACTTAATTGTTAAATGTTTTAAATCATACACTGATTTTCTTTTAATAGATGGTGTAAAGTCAGCTTTCTCAGCCAATTTACACAATCATCTGTCGAAGGTATCAAAGCATACAAAACTTATATTTGGTACCGTGATAACAAACACTGGGGACGCATATGATAAAACAACCGGCGTGTTCACCAGCCCGCGTGATTGTACATTTTACTTTTCCTGGACAATGTTTACAAACCCAGGGGGAAGCTGTCCTACTGAACTTGTGAAGAATGGTAATCCTGTTGGGTTAGCAAATCTAACTTGGAATGAAGGTAGTAAATGGAATCATTCATCAACACAGACGGGTGTCCTTTCTTTGAAGAAACATGACAAAATTTGGATAAGAATTATACTAACTGGTGATGGATACTGCTACAGCGGGATATATACTTCTTTTAATGGATTCGAAATTTAAATTTAAATCAATAAATCCATTGCAATATGAATTATTGTTATTATTAAAATGTGTGTGGTATTTTTTTTTAAATTGTTTCTCAAACTGAATACAGAAATATGTATAAAGGTATTTTGTGGACTTTGATATCCCGGTTATTTAAGAAAATGTTGTACTTTTTGGTGATTCTTTATTTCTTGATGTATGAGTTTTGATTGCCCCCTTGTAATCCCCTTACGTGCTATCATTTTTCTTATCTATTATAGAAAATACCTTTTATAAGTTGATATACTTTCATAGAAAAACAATCCACTTTCTTTAAAAATTAACGATTATTACATAAACGACAATCATTCTAATTTCGTGTTATCATAGATGTTCTTTCCGTTGTTGTTTTTATTATGAACTTTTAAGTATAGATTCTACCAAGCCATCCCGTTCACCACACATCTTTTATCTCATAAGTGTTTGCGCATTGAAGTTAAAAAAACACTAGTTGCAATTGGAAAGTTCAGATTATACAATATCCAAACATCTGATTGAAAAAAACTAGATTCAACATAATGTATGCAAAGACTGGGACTAGTTTACATATAGTCACAGACAAAGGCTAAACGAAAAGAGGAAGGAGACAACAAAATCGTTAGTCAATTAAAAACAAACAGCACCATGGGCAAGAGGCGAAATATACCAAAGATCCTTTAAAGTTCAGTGACACGTGATCAGTGAATTGATCCTTCCAAATTCAGTGACACGTGATCAGTACATTGATCCTTTAAAATTTAGAGACATGTGATCAGTACTTTGATCCTTTAAAATTTAGTGGCATGTGATCAGTACTTTATATATTTAGCATGCAGTTATACAAGATAATGTGCTCATTCTCAATCTTTTGAATAACCCTTTTTGAAGTCTTCATCATACCAATAAAATAATAATTGTGGTTTTCGTTTTTTTGCTGTTTCTCGTATTTGTATTTATCTTGTATTGTTTTGCATTGTTTGTTCGACTGTCGTGCCGTCACACCAATGGTCCAGGTAAGCGGAGGGTTGGTATCTTCCATGATAGTTTATCCCGCAAGATTCTACATGTGCCTATCCTAAGTCAAGAGCCTGTATTTCATTGGTTGACGTTGTACATGATTGTTTTATTTGTTTTTCGTTTTTGTTTCGTTACAAAAATATTTAATTTTTACTTTGAGAGATGTATTATTGTTAACATTTCGAGATCCTTTTCTGCGAACCCGTCTTCAACTGAATGTGTGATTTCAATATTACTACACAGACGTTAAAGGATTTTGGTTCGAAAATAATTGCATTAAATGTGTATTTTTCTGTCTTTCAAAGCAAAAATAATATCCAAAATAAATTAATCAATTTCGGATAAAAAAAAAAAAAATGCAGCAATCCCCCCTCCCCCCAAACTATTTGATTTAAGTGTTTTTATTCTACATTGACCTTTTGATGTCGACCCTTAAGCCGTTAGTTTTCGATTCTTATTTGCATTTTGTCTTATTTTTCATGCCGTGGTCTTTTATAAAACCAACTATACGGTAAGGGTATCTCGCATTAATGAAGGGTGTACGGTTGCCTGTAATTGCTTACATCCACTTCATTGGAACTTTGTGTGATAGTTGTCCTATCAACAATCATACTACACCTCATAATTCTCATTATTTATTATTGACTTTATTTGGTCAAGATAATAACATGAAAACAAATATAATCAGAAAAAATGCGTATGCAAAAATATTAAGATAAGTAATATAGCAATAGTTGGGTAAGATGTATGCAGCATGCTTGTTCAAAGACATCATGATTTATTATGATTTTAATATTTCAATGAATTCATTATATAAAAAAAACCATAGCAAAATATAAGGGGCAAATGCAAATACTTTTCTTGTAGATTCGTTCAATAGACAAAAACGTATAGTGTTGTGTTATCGTGTTTTCACACTATTGACGTATTAATATTTATCAAACAAAGCATTGCATGTTATGAAAGATTTTCAAAGTTTGGCAGACAAAACTTATGGATTACAGGTCAATAAGCTGACTCTATTCCTCTCGATTGGACCTTTTTCTGTTGTCATTCTATCGACAAGACGTCGGTATAACATTTTAAATCATTTAGCAAATAAAACTCATTTGGCAACTGAAGTTCACAATCAAACCGTTATATGAATTCTTTTCAGTTATCATATTTTTTACTTCGTGTCATCCTTATCATTTGGAATACCAAATATCACTGCGCTTATCTTAACATTTACAGTATACAATCCTAAAAAGTTATTGTTATTAATTTATATAAAACTAACCTGGTTAAAAAAGAGATTCTTTTAATTCAAAACAAAGATCAGTTACTCTGTTACAAATACAACAATTTCTGTAAAACGTCTATGATTGTGGCGTGCAGCGTCAGTTTAACCTTTCGTACAATCGCATAGCAAAATGCATGGTTCATTTTTTAAAAAGATATGTGTCAAATCGTGAAGTTACCATCAGCATGTAGCTGTAACTGTCTGTAAGCTGGTTCTCGAATGACTTTTATATTTTGTTTACATAAGCGATGTGTTAACAGTTTATACAATAATAATTACATTAGATGTATGTTTCATTAAAATACGTTATTATGATTGGCTAACTGTACACCACGTGTAATTCCTAAAGCAATTGCATTACACAATGCAACTTATCATTCATGGTAACACGAGGTCCCACAATAAAGTACACAGGTGAATTAATACATGTTTAACATTAAAAATTCGTGTTTTCATGATCCTAGCTAAAACCATGTGATTATAAATGTAGGAAGATGTGGTGTGAGTGCCAATGTGACAACTCTCCATCCAAGTAACAATTTAAAAAGTAAACCATTATAGGTTAAAGTACGGCCTTGAGCACATTTTTAGACATACAAAATGTACCTCGGTCAACACTTTTACAACCCAATGAAGTTACAAAAAGAAGCATTCAATTCTTAAATACTATCGCCACTGACGGGACTAATAGATATACAAGATAAAACTTAAGATGTGTTATAAATTGATAAAAACAAATCATAAAGGGGATAACAGGAATAATACAAACTAAAAATCTGAATGATTCCACAGGACAACAAAAATCACATCTGAAGAGTTACAAAGTGATAAACATTAATAATTGTCTTATTTACATTTTCATCTATTCCTATTACCAAAGCTTAATATATAGGCAGAATTAAGACTCATCATAGATACCAGGACTACATTTTGCATATAAGCCACGCGCGCGTTTTGACTTCAAAAGACTCACCAGTGACGCTAACAGAATGAAAAAAAAAAACGCAAAACTTATAACCAAAAACACGAACAAGTGCAAAATTGAAAAGCAACAACACGAACAAGTGCAAAAGCACAAAAGACAAAAAACAAATCCGGAAAAAATGCAAAAAGTGACAAGCTTAACGTAAAACACGAACAAGTGCAAAAGAGACTTTTAAGCAACCAAATAAATCACAAACAAGTGCAAAAGAGACAAGTAATCAAATATTAAACACGAACAAATACAAAAGTGACAGATATATCCAGCTTTAATAATAAAACTTTAAAAAAAAAAAGGAAATCTTGTCAAAGACAGGATGAAATGTTTATTATGCGCCTCGGATAACGCAAAAAAAAAATCCAGAAAGAGTAGAAAAACGACACCAAACATTTGGACGAACAATTAGTCGTCAACAATAAAAATGTGTCAATACAATGTTGATTTTTATGTGCTACTTTGCTGACGCTACCCCCTATAAATTTTTATATCTTGCATTGTAAAGTTGTAACTATCTATGAAGATAACACAACAAATCCCTCACAGTCCATCAACCACTTTTTGCACTAACACATGATGACTTATTTTACCCTGTTATTTATAAAATGCCGCTGCACTTAACTGTAAGTTAATATCCGACTATAAATATACAATGAACATGTTTGTGTATCTGCACTTAAATTCTTCTGCTAGCTAGCTTAGTCTGGTTTTAGTCTAAGGTGGCGGCCACTAGTAGTTAATAATACACGAATATTTCATTTTCCATACAAACATTTATCTTTTTCGTTTTTAAAATGCAGCTGCACTTTAAAACTATTATCACAATAGACTATCTGTACATTAAAGGCCAGATATGTCAAATATATTTGTTTACACTGCCTTATCTACTTATAGTTTACACTGCATTATCTACTTATAGATTACCGAAGAATGTATATTGTTAGATAATCTCATTTAGAAAAACAATACCTTAGTCACTTCGAAGGAGATATGGGATACATAATAGCATGTATATATGACAGTATTTATCAAGAACCTTAAAAGAGAGACAAAAGATACCAGAGGGACATTTAAACTCATAAATCGAAAATATACTGAAAACGCAATGGCTAAACATGAAAAAGACAAACAAACAATAGTACACATGACACAACATAGAAAAGTTAGAAATGTTTGCATAAATAAATTAGGAATTAATTGATTAGGACTTGTGGACAACCACATAAGTTCTTATTTTGAAATTCAAGCATATTACTACTATAACAGTAATTCATTGCTTGACTGAATGTTTATAAATAAATAACTTAAAGTCAACCGAAAGTATATCCTACAACTATTTCTATTAGATTTCATTTGCATTCAGAGTTATCTTTCCTTCGTCAAGATTTTATTTAAACTAAATTGATTTGGAAAATGTCAGCTATACTTCCGATAGGTGGTGTCTTCATTGCACTCCGGTTCCCTTAACCAATAAAAGCTGGCCACCACGAAATAGCAAAATAATTTGTGAAAGTGGCGTTTAACACGAATAGTAAAAAAAAATATTAAGTTTTATGTTAGCGCAATATACAGGAGTTGTAGAAGTTGTACATATGTTTTTCCTGGATAGATTTTGGCCCTTAAAGAGTCATTTGATTAGCTAAGTAACATTATCAAAGGCTCAGACCAAAGCTTTTGCATAAATGAATGATTGCTTAACATGCAGTAAAAATATATGGGCAATACAATGTGCTCAATCGCTAGTGTAGGACAAATAATTTTAACTGCACAGCAACAAATGTTTTGAATATTAGTAGTTGTATGGCCATAGCTATATAGGTCACCAACGGGCTCCTAAAAGAGTTGTTTCAATGATTCTTTCAAGGCAATGAGCTTGGCAGTCTCCCTACACGGAGCATCGGGTTAAGAGATTAAACAGCACAAAACAACTAGCAGATTATTACTGCCTTTTTTGACGTTTTTAGATATTCTCATCTAGCATTCTGAAGACACATATTCTCAATTTCAAATTGACTTCGTTTCTATTTGTCAAAGAGAGAACAACCCGACCAAAGAGAAACTAACAGCCGAATACCACCAATTGGTCTGCAATGCAGCGTGAAACTCCCGCCACCGGAGGCGTACTTCTGTTGGCCCCTAAACAAAAATGTATACCAGTTCTGTGATAATGGACGTCACACTAAACTCCGAAATATACGCAAGAAACTAAAAATAAAATTCATACAAGACAAACAAATGCCAGAGGCTCCTGACTGGAGACGGGCGCAATTTTTCGTCGGGGTTAAACATTACTATATATTATGTATACATTATCTTGCCGTGGAATACGTACCGAAACTTAAAAAACATGCACTATGGTTCAAAGCTGCATTATTCTGAATAAATTGTAAAAATGTTACAATAAAGATTATTTCGATTAACAATTTGATTATGTTATAACATTAAAGCCTTCGAGTGGTCTACGTTCTAATTTATAAATACCCATACTCATTTTAACGATCGACTGTATTGTCTTTTTAATGAAATAAAGGTAACAGTAGTATACCGCTGTTCGAAATTCATCAATCGATTGAGAAAAAAAGGCAAATCCGGCTAATAAACAAAATTTGAGGGAAACACATCAAATATAAGAGGATAACTACGACACAACAGAAACACAACACTATAATGTAACACATACAGAAACGAACTATAATATAACAATGGCAGTTTTCCTGACTTAGTTAAGGTAATTTTTAGAAAACAAATTGTGGGTTAAACCTGGTTCTGCGGATAGCCAAACCTCGCGCTTTTATGACAATGTTAAATATAACATTAAAGTACAACATTCCAGACTGGTCTACAGTACAAATAAATGCAAGAACATTCAGGACAACGAAATACACAAATAAACATTACAATAGGACAATAATAGCAAAGCTTTTTCTACAAAAAAAAGTATATGTAAATACTAGTTCCTTATTTCAGGCCAAGGAAAATCCGACTTTGTGAAGAACTACACTGATTCCTACAGCAATACACCAAATATGACATAATGCTAATGATGGACTTTTTGATTGACACTATATTTATTAAGGTTGCTGGATTGATTTTGTTATTGACAGTCGGTATTCCAAGTGGTACTAATTGTGCACCTGTGCCAGCCGATCTGTGTTTTGCAGTTGTCATCACGAATTAGTTGACTGAAACGATATGTCTATATCCAAACTCACTACACCGGCATGTTTCCACGGTCTAAGATATTTAGACATCCCATTGATGTGGAGTGTCGATTTAAATAGCCAGGGAAGCTTACGTTGCCGTCTTGTCTCTTTTTTTTTGAAGCTTTTTTAAGATGTAACATTGGTAAATTACGTTTTCTTCTAAATCATCCTCTGTTGAAACTGGTTAGGTTATACAAAAATTACTAAGAGATAAATAGAAAGCCGTTAATTCTAAATTTCATAAGATTTATTTCCCTGTTTAACACTTATAATACCGCACAAAGCAGCATTGTCTAACCAAATTTTATTCATAATACATTTTGATTGAAAATGAATCGAGAGATTTATTGAAAACAATATTTTACAGTGTATTATTTGGTTTATACACGTCGTTCGAAAAGCGAATAATATGTTCATTTATCGGGGTTTTTTCTTAAATTTTTGTTGCTCAGCCTTTACATTTCTATGCTGTGTTTGTTGGACTGGTTTGTTTTTGTCTTTTTTGTTTTGTTGCTTCTTTTTTTTTTTACTTTGGTGTTGCTAGTTTGTCTCCAACACTGTCATATTGAAATGAAAAACAGCAATTGAAGTGTTGTTCTTTCGTTTTGAGTTGTGTCAAGTACGTTTCGTTAAGTTTAAGGAAATCCAAGAACATTCAAAATTCAGCAAGTCATCAAGATGTTGTTTACATACTTATACTTTTTTGTTTATAGGGAGGGGTCTTATTTGAACGTTTACACAAAGGCCTTTCCCTGTTTAAATATCTACCATGAAATCGCAGTAAGAATGTTTTGTTTTCACGTTGGCATAATACTGACAATAAGGCCGTATGTTTTTTCGTTAAAATTGTTTTATATTGGCATTTTTGGGCCTTTTATAGCTGAATGTATGCGGTTTGGGTTCTCCTCCTCCCTCCTTTTAGTATATGACTGCTCCCAGGTATGTGCACTTGTCTACATGTTCCACTCTCTTGTTGTATAATGTTATCAGCTCTTTACTCGGTGTTTGCTTGGATCTCAGAGTTTTACACCTTTTGGGGTTAAGTTTCATTTCTACTCATTCAGCTTCTGTTGTTAATTTCTGCGTTTTTGTGGAGAGAAGTGATATGTCATTATCAAAGTTTAGATCTTCTAGAACGGTGTTAAAGTTCCATTTTGTTTTGCATGATGAGTTCACTGTTTTTGCATGATGAGTTCACTGTTTTTTGCATGATCAGTCTATGACTGGAAGGAACCTGACCTTACAATATCAACATTTAGTTGAACGATTTATCATTTATCTCATATCACTGAAATAAATATGTTGTCTTAACATCAAAGATGAAAAAGTTAGGGTTTAACAGGTTTCATAATCCAAGGTATTTATACAACTATCACACTGTCAAAGTGTGTCCGGAGTTATCACCTGTAGTTTAAACAATATTAAACATTTCGTGTAACATTCTTCAAAAGTGTTGCTTTAAACAATTTATCTTTGGTACATACATATATAATATATTACTGGCATGGAGACACCACATCCAAGATTAAACAAATACGTACATGAAATTAAATGGCATTAAACAAATTTATGGAGAAGTCAGCATATGGCACCGACGGTAAACTAAGTTTAATAATGTATTTACAGATATTAATGTTATGCTAATGGCACTGTTCTTTTCTTTGGAGAGATAAAAGTAAACTGAAAAACCATCATGTGATTGTAACGGTATTATACAGTCAACATAAGATTTAATTGCTGGAAAAAAAGTCGAAAGATACCAAGGGACCTTCAAACGCATTGTCGAAAGCAAACTGACATTGTAACGGCAGAAACGAAAACGATATTCAAAAAGACACACAACAGTATGCACAGTAAATTGAAATCAAAACATTACCAACACGAACATAACCAAACTAAAAACGGAGATGGTGTAGAGAACCCAACCAAACTTAAAAAACGGAAGTGGTGTAGATACTTTGGAAGTGTAATCAGATCCTGCTCTACATGTGACATTTGTCGTGATACTCATGTAAGTACAAACAGGTCATAAGTATAATTCAGTAGGTCACCTTTGAGGAAAAGAGGACGTGATTGTGATCACGACTGAATTTTCAAAAAAAATTAATTTAGAACTAAATGATCCATTCATCATATGTGACATACAAAATGTATCATATTCATCGATTACATGACATACCATATTCAATAACATGTAATTTTTGGATTGCATGCTATACCATTCATATATAAATGTAAAATTACAGTTTTGCCAACATCTTTCCGGCACATATCCAAATAATAAAAAAGTCAATACTATGGAGGTAAAGTAATATTTATTTGTTAACAGCGTTATAAACTACAAATTTTATTGTCAAAATGTTTATTAATTGTAATAGGGTGCACATGTAACGTTGGGAATGTTTAATAGAAAACTTTATTTGATTCGCCAATACTAGCGGAATTGATTAAAAACGAAACATTTATACAAATAAGTTTATTTCGTTTTCATTTTTAAATCTGCAATTATTTCTTTTTAAATACATGAATTATACATAGCCTGAAATTATAATCCATACATCATCTTCCAAATACAATCTGCGGTTCGAGTTGATTACGTCACGTTTAATGTTCAAATCATGTGATATGCCCTGGACCCCTGTTCTTGTTCATTATAATGGCGGTGTTCATTTACGGCAAAGGCTTCATGTACCAGAACCTAAAGGATTGACAGTGTCGGTTTTTTTTTTGGTTTCAGTTTTGTTCTTGATGGACCTTGTCATCTGACGTCTGTTTTGAAATTGATGTAGTAAAAATTATAAACTCTAAAAACATTGTTTTGAAGTGATTTCTATGAAATATCAGTACATCGGAAACAATGTTGGCGAATCTCTTTGAGATGACATGCATCCTGCGACTTGGTTTATGACATGCATCCTGCGACTTGGGTTAAGCAGTTGACATTGCAATTAAGAATTGAATGCTTTTTTTTGTAAATTTATTGGGTGTAAAAGCGTTGACCGAAGTACATTTTGTATGAAGCGCGGAAGCGCTTCATTCTAAAAATGTACGCACGGTCAACGCTTTTACAACCCTATAAAGTTACAAAAAGAAGCATTCAATACTTATAATTACATTTTTTTAGCTGGGTCATGAAAACACGATTATTATCATTTTTTTTTTTAATTAACCTCGTGTCATCACGAATGATTAAAATGTTATTGTCTGATGCAATTGCTTACGGAATAACATGTGATGTGCAGTTAGTCAATCAGAATAACGTATTATAATGAAACATACATCTTATGTAATTATTGATAGATATTTCTTGCCAATGGGTTTGATTTATTCATGTATCATTTTCACACACAGAAATTTATTTTCAATTGTAAGAATTTTATTCAACGGAAAACTCAGCGCCTGCTATCACCTTTTTATAATAATACTAGTTATATAGTGAATTACTTTAGGCTATTTTGAAGAAAACAAAATGAAAATTTTATCAAACTTTTAACTGCCAAACAAGGGCCGAAACAAGAACCCGAAAATCAACGAGGTTCGGAAATCTGAAGAAATTGTTTCAGAAGCTGATATTGCTAAAACATTTAAATTGCGAAATATATTAAAATGACATTATGTACGAAAGCCACGCCCAAACGTAAAATTGAGGATGGAAATGGGTGATTTGTCAAAGAGACAACAACCCGACCAATGAACACAAAACAGTCGAAGTCTTCAATACAGCGAGAAAATCCCGCACCCGGAGGCGTGCTTCAGTTGTTCCCTGAACAACAGTATTTAATCCTAGTTTCTACTTTGAAATAGAAATATTTGTATGAAAAGTTACAAGAATTATTATTTCTAATTCCAGGGATGCACATACATTATGTTTTTTGTCTTGTTTCTTTTGTTCTGGTCCCCTGTTCAATCAAAGGAGTGTTGCAGTAACAACAAATTGATGAGGAGTATAAAATATCAACTTAATCTCATGAATCCTGATGAATGCGGAAGTGAAACAAGCGGTATGATATTTTAATTTATCAATACAATGTAACAAGCGGATTGATGCATATTAAAACGAACCTAATATCGTATATTACATTATTGCTATAACAGTTAAAAATAAATATATACTACTAGTATACAATAACAATTGGCGGATACAGTGTATCCAAGTGAACTCTTAACTCTGTTCTTTAACTTGGGAATTACTTTGTACATCACACATTCAAATGAATACATAAAAAAGAAGAGAAGTTCAACACTCAATAATAATTAAACGAACGGCGAATAAGATTAACTTAACCAAATATTAATACGCTATACATCTGAATATATATTGGTCAATAAGCCTCTTTTTGCTTCTGGTCTTTTATATCATGTACATTAGACTTGTGTGTTGAATAATCACATATTTGATAAAAATCAATGCAATTTAACATAGTTTGCATTGTGTTTATTTTAACTTTCCTGTTTCATATTTGATGTTATATCATAAGTAATCGAGTCCATTGATCACGGCACCTTATAATTTGATTTGTGTATATCGTTATCTTGACATGAATTTACTTAATTGTTAAATGTTTTAAATCATACACTGATTTTCTTTTAATAGATCGTGTAAAGTCAGCTTTCTCAGCCAATTTACACAAACATCTGTCGAAGGTATCAAAGCATACAAAACTTATATTTGGTACCGTGATAACAAACACTGGGGACGCATATGATAAAACAACCGGCGTGTTCACCAGCCCGCGTGATGGTACATTTTACTTTTCCTGGACAATGTTTACAAACCCAGGGGGAAGCTGTCCTACTGAACTTGTGAAGAATGGTAATCCTGCTGGGTTAGCAAATCATACTTGGAATGAAGGTAGTAAATGGAACCATTCATCAACACAGTCGGGTGTCCTTTCTTTGAAGAAACATGACAAAATTTGGATAAGAATTATACTAACTGGTGATGGATATTGCTACAGCGGGATATTTACTTCTTTTAATGGATTCGAAATTTAAATTTAAATCAATAAATCCATTTCAATATGAATTATTGTTATTATTAAAGTGTGTGTGGTATTTTTTTTTAAATTGTTTCTCAAACTGAATACAGAAATATGTATAAAAGTATTTTGTGGACTTTGATATCCCGGTTATTTAAGAAAATGTTGTACTTTTTGGTGATTCTTTATTTCTTGATGTATGATTTTTGATTTTTGATTGCCCCTTGTAATCCCCTTACGTGCTATCATTTTTCTTATCTATTATAGAAAATTACGGAAGCGTATTAGCGCCACACATTGTTTTTTTTATTTTTCTTCCTAAGGTTTGCGTTGTAACGCAAATGTTTGCGTTATAACCCAAAGGTTTGCGTTACAACGCAAACATAGGAAGAAAAATTAAAAAAAATGTGTGGCGCTAATACGCTTCCGTAGAAAATACCTTTTATAAGTTGATAAACTTTCATAGAAAAACAATCCACTTTCTTTAAAAATTAACGATTATTACATAAATGACAATCATTCTTATTTCGTATTATCATAGATGTTATTTCCGTTGTTGTTTTTATTATAACTTTTTAAGTATAGATTCTACCACGCCGTTAGTTTAGTTTAAACATATTTATTTAGAGTGGATTGGGAAACAAGTTTTGCAACTTATACTAATCCCTTTCCACTTTGCGCCGTTTACCACATACCTTTAATCTGATAAGTTTTTGCGCATTGTAGTTAAAAAAACACGACTTGTTGCAATTGGAAAGTTCAGATTATACAATATCCAGACATCTCATAGAAAAAAAATAGATTCAACAAAATGTTTGCAAAGCCTAGGAATAGTATACTTATAGTCACAGACAAAAGCAAAACGAAAAGGGGAAGGATATAACAAAATCGTAAGTCAATTAAAAACAAACAACACCATGGGCAAAAGGCGAAATATACCAAAGATCCTTTAAAGTTCAGTGACACGTGATCAGTGCATTGATCCTTCCAAATTCAGTGACACGTGATCAGTACATTGATCCTTTAAAATTCAGTGACACGTGATCAGTACATTGATCCTTTAAAATTTAGTGACATGTGATCAGTACTTTATATATTTAGCATGCAGTTATACAAGATAATGTGCTCATTCTCAATCTTTTGAATAACCCTTTTTGAAGTCTTCATCATACCAATAAAATAATAATTGTGGTTTTCGTTTTTTTGCTGTTTCTCGTATTTGTATTTATCTTGTATTGTTTTGCATTGTTTGTTCGACTGTCGTGCCGTCACACCAATGGTCCAGGTAAGCGGAGGGTTGGTATCTTCCATGATAGTTTATCCCGCAAGATTCTACATGTGCTTATCCCAAGTCAAGAGCCTGCATTTCATTGTTGACGTTGGTGCATGTTTGTTACGTATGTTTTTCGTAATTGTTTCGTTACAAATTTATTTTTAAAATATTTAATAACTTTGAGAGACGTATTATTGTTAACATTTCGAGATCATTTTCCGCGAACCCGTTTTCAACTGAATTTGTGATTTCAATTTTACTACGCAGGCTTCAAAGGATTTTGGTTCGAAAATAAATGCATTAAATATGTGTTTTTCTGTCTTTCAAAGCAAAAATAATATCTAAAATTAATTGGAGGACAGTCACACTGTAGTAATCAACTTCGTCACCGCCTAACCTCTTAACTTAAATTGAGGAAAAATGATTGACTAATATGGATACATGTAAAATCGATTTTGGATAAAAAAAAAATATTTAAAAAACCGTGCAGCAATCCCCCCTCCCCAAAACTACTAGTATTTGATTTCAGTGTTTATATTCTACATTAATATTTTGATGTCGTCCCTAAGGCCGTTAGTTTTCGATTCTCAATTGCATTTTGTCTTATTTTTCATGTCGGGGTCTTTTATAAATCCAATTATACGGTAAGGGTTTCTCTTATTATCGAAGGGTGTATGGATACCTTTAATTGCTTACATCCACTTCATTTGAAATTTGTCTGATAGGTGTCTTATCAACAAGTATACTACATCTCATAACTCTCATTATTTATAATTGACTTTATTTGGTCAAGATAATAACACGAAAACAAATATAATCAGAAAAAATGCGTATGCATAAATATTGAGATAAGTAATATAGCAATAGTTGGGTAAGATGTATGCAGCATGCTTGTTCAAAGACATAATGATTTATTATGATTTTAAATATTTCAATAAATTGATTATATTAAAAACACCGTAGCAAAATATAAGGGGCAAATGCAAATATTTTTTTTGTAGATTCGTTCAATAGACAAAGGCTTATAGTGATGTGTCATCGTGTTTTCATACTATAGACGTATTACTATTTGTTAAACAAATCATTGCATGTTATGGAGAATTTGCAAAGTTTGGCAGACAAAAAAATATTGATTACTGTTCCTCTCGATTGCACCTTTGTCTATTGTCATTCTATCGACAAGACGTCGGTATAACATTTTAAATCATTTAGCAAATAAAACTTATTTAGCAACTGCATTTCACAATCACACATCGTTTGTTTTCTCTTATTTTTGAGTATACATTCACATTGCGATAAGACGTGTCTTGGTACTTGTCTATCCCAAATTCATGTATTTGGTTTTGATGTTGTATTTGGTTTTGATGTTATATTTGTTTTTTCTCGTGGGATTTTGTCTGATGCTCGGTCCGTTTCTGTGTGTGTTACATTGGAGAGTTATGTCGTTGTTTCCCTCTTATATTTAATGCGTTTTCCTCGGTTTTAGTTTGTTATCCCGATTTTGTCCATGGATTTATGAGTTTTGAACAGCGGTATACTGCTGTTGCCTTTATTTATCAAACCGTTATATGAATTCTTTTCAGTTACATGTATCATATTTTTATTATTTTGAAATATGAAACGCAACTATAAATGCGGTTATCTTATCAATATTTACAGTAAACAATCATAAAAAGTTATTAGAAAATAAAACCTACTTATAAAAAATATATTCTTTTAAAACTGAACAAAGATCTGCAACTCTGCTACAAATTCGACAATTTTGTAAAACGTTTGCGATTGTGGCGTGCTGCGAAAGTTTAACCTTTCGTACAATCGCATAGCAAAATGCATGGTTCATTTTTTGAAAAGATATGTTACAAATCGTGAAGTTACCATCAAGATTCAAGATTCAAGATTCAAAGTTTTATTTAGAGTCGAAATTCATTAAACTACATAACACAAGCTCTAGTGAGCTTTTCAAATCGACTTAAAAACAAAATACAATACACACACACAATACAATACACACATACAAAAGAGTCATGAAAACAACACAATTCTAACAAGTAGCTGTAACTGTCTGCAAGCTGGTTCTCAAATGACTCTTACAGCAGTTGGAAGGCAAACGCTTGAATCTGACAGTTAAAGGTCAATTTGTCGACAAAAAAAGAACCCGTATGTAAAATGTTTACGCCCACAAACAGCGCCACCTATATTTTTTTCTTCGTCGTCTTTGAGCACGATGCTCCGTTCTTTAAGGAATTAACACTTTAAATTAACTGAAACATACAATAGTAAGTATATAAAACATATTTTAATATATATATTTCCATGATTAACTATGTATGATATGCTGGCAATATGCGCAATGTTCTTTAATTCTACATTGAAAATGAGTTTGTTCCGTATTTAAAAATGGCGGATTTCAATGTTTACATTTTTTCATGAAATAATAATCTGACAGAATTTGATATCCAATCATTTATTAGCAATTTTATAATTGTTTTCTGAAGATCATCCAATTAGATTTACCGTTATAAAGTGGCTACACGTTACCAGCCTTCGTTACATAACCACGTTGTTTTTGAAGAGGACTCCTCACGGAAGGTTGTATTAGCAATTTTCTTCAGAAAAACTCTCATTTTTGTTTGTAATATCGCCATATATTAAGCTCTTGTAACACCACACACACACTTATAACATCTACGAAGTATCCAGACGTGTTTGTTGTCAATTTAAACACAGATCTGTGTAAATTCAACCGATTTAGGTCTTTGTTTATCAGTTTCCAATACACACAGCCATCCATTTTAAGTCAGCATGTACATGTATTTTCATACGTTATTGTCCCTGTACACTTAGCATTACCTTATTTTTTAATTGTAACGGTCATTAGATTGTGATAAATTGATTGTTAACAGTTGGACAATGCCACATATCACTAATTGTAGCTTGGTACATAGTGGAAGGGAACCCGGTCCTTGTAAACTTTGTGGCACACATGATCTCAAGAAGCGTTATGTTCATATGTGTCAGAAAAAGGATAGACTACCTGCATATTATGAATATGTAAAGGAACATCATTCTATAGAAGATGATGATTGCATTTGCAGGAAATGTGATGCAAAGTTAACAGCAAAGTTTACAAGGGACAGTCGTCTTGTGAGTGATGATTTTACACCCCCTACTAAACGCAGAAGTCTAGAACTCTGTGATAGTGCTAGTAATGCACCAGATTTTTCTGCATCTATTTCAGGTTCATGTTCCACTTTAAGTGATTGTGCAAGTGTTGCACAAGATCCATGTGTCTCTATTTCAGGTTCATGTTTCCTTTCAGCTTTACATTGTGATATATCATGTAGGGTTGCTTCAGTTGAGCCCCACAAGTTTAAGAATTGCTTTAAACTTTGGGACTCATCTAAGCAACCCCTTCCCCATTCCATTGATACTAAGGTTACATTATGTGAGCATCATTATAGAGAGTATCAGAAATGTGTTTATGATATTAACTGTTGTATATGTGACAAATCTTTGAAATATTCTAAAAAGTTTGTTAATATATCTCCAGATAAACATGACCATTTCAACCTGTACATTATAGAAGAATTAAATGTTGAAAAAGAAATAGATTTTGAAAGCATGATAGTATGTTTGAGTTGCTATAGATCATACAACGTGTTTTCAAAATCTACTAATTTCACATTAATTCATGCACAGTCTGATGGATTTTTAGTTGATTGTTTACAGGAGTTTGATGAGATTGATATTAAATCAGTGGACGTCACAAACATTGATTTATTTTGTTTCAGGATGATTCTGGCAGAAGTTGTAAACAAATTTTTGACATATAAACCACTTTTACTGCAGTCTTTGTACTCAGAATATTGTGGACATGTCTCAAAATTGTGCAACACTTTGAACATTTCATTAAATGTTGATAGTGAAAATAGAGCTAGGCATGATATTAGGTGGATTTTTAAAATGCTTAAGTCATGCCTAGGCTCTGCACTTCACTATTGGGTGCCAGAGGGTTTGAAGACAGGTAGGATGGTATATAGAGTAGGTACAGACTTCATGCGCTGTGCACATTCACAGCTTCATGGTCATAAAAAGAGTATTGATGAACTTCAAGCTGTGAATAAGGCCTTGCAGATTAAACTTGATGACTTGTCAGAAAGTTTACAGGCAATGAAGAAGATTGAATGTCTTGATGAAACATTAAAAATCACTAGACAGTGTATTAAATCATATGTTTCTTCAAGTGTTAATTCTTCTGAACTACCTGATATTAGATGCTTTGATGTGCATGATGAGATACGGAAGCTTGACCCTGTTCTTTGGAATTTCATTTATAGACTTACTGCAAATGAAATTGAGGAGAAAGAATTGCGCAGAGATGTGTTTAATTCATGGGAAAACAGCTATTTAGGCATAGATGATTCATGTTTGAGATTATTTCCTAGGCTTTTTATTGCTAGCTGCATTTTTAATGCTCAAAGTTCTAAATGTGGTCAACCCCTTCATTTGCTTCTAAGTGATGTCTTGGACAAATACAGTGGTTCTTCTACAGAACTTTTAGCAATAAGCAATCGACTAGGTGCAACTGTTTCGAAAGAGTCGTTGAGGCGTTTTATTAGTAGTAGGTGCATTCAGCTTGATAAAGAACCTAATTTGTTAAGTTCAGACAGTTTCACTGTTGCATCTTTTGACAATTTGGATAAAAACCAAAAGTATGCTATAGTTGGGACAGGAGCAAACAAATCAGGTTTTCATGGCACGACTATTCAAGCAGTTACACCTAAGCCGAGTGTTAAGCATGATTTTACGTATGTTCCAAAGCCATCTGAGTCTGGTGATCCAGATCAGAGTGCTTCGGATACATGTGTAAAATCAGTATCTAGGAGTATTCCATCTGATTTGATTAAGGCCTTAAGGGAACCTGGAGACAACATTGGTGAACCTTCAAACATTAAAGTAAATAGGTTTACTCGGTTATCTTTAGATGATTTTTCCATATCTGAGGTAGAGAAAGTTGCGTGGGATAAACACGTGTCAGATTTGTCGGCGTACTGTTTCTCTAAATCAGTGTTGAAAACAAATCATATTGTAGTTCCCGGACTTAAGGCTTATTTAGCATATGACTGCAGCCAGACAGAGGTTTCTGAGTTTCACTCAATTGCAGTTTTGGATGAAACCGCCGACTCCAAAGCTACAGTTGAGTTGACACTCAATATTTTGTATGGTAAGTTCCAGGTTGGAACTAAGATCAACTATTTAGTTGTAGTTGGTGATGGCAAGTCTTACGATATTCTTATTAAGCTGAAATCAGAATATGGTAATGCACTAGATTGGGTTTTGCCATACCCTGGAGATTGGCATATTCTGAAGAACCTGCTACCAGTGTTTATGAAAATATACTATGATGCCGGTCTAAAAGAACTAGCTGTGAAGTTTTATCACGGGGCCACTCTGAAGGTGTTGACAGAGTGCACTAGATTTCCCATGACCCATCGGTTTTTATCACATGTTTGGGAAGCCATGTTCCGATATCAGGTAGAGTCTTTCATGAGGTCACACAGGTCACCGGGTGTTGCTTGTTTTGATAATGATTTTCAGAAAATCATTTCTGGCATTTTGAAAAGTGCTGACATTACATTCAGTAGAGACTGTAATGGGAATCTTGAAGGTGATATTCAAGATTTCAAGGTTTGGTCTTCTGTTTTGGAACAGAAGGATAGATTTTCTATGATGTTGCAAGGTGTACAAGTCGAATTTGATGAATGGCGTAAGCTATCAAGTGAAAAAAGCGAGACATTTCGTTTTTGGGATACTTTTATTCATGTAGACTTTATGGCATACCTTGGTCTATACCTTGCCATTAGGGAACAAAATTGGGATTTACGAAATGCCTCGCTAAAGAACTTGGCTTGCCTTTTCACTGCTTTCGACAGGCATAATTACATGCGTATGATTCCTTATCACTTTGCTGACCTACTTACATTCCCTGTTGATGTCATACACCATTTTAAGGCTGGTTGCTTTGCAGTGTCTTTGTCTGGGGATAATTTTTTTTCAGTGGCTCTTGATGAAGCTCATGAGATGGAGATTAACCTAAAGACCAAAAAGGCAATAAACACCTTCAGTTTGCCTTCATTGACTGCCATGACATATTATCTGCCTTACAGAGCTGAATCATTGCATAATCTGAAGGTGCAGTTAGATATTGAAAGTGGTCAGTCAGGTAAACGTAAAGAATTGTCTAATTCTTACATTCATAGTGAAGAGCAGACGATTTTCCAATATGTGGAAAATTTGAAGGTTTCCTCATTATTTGTTGACGATTTGGTAGGTGGTCTTCATCACATATTTACACACACCACAGCTACTAGTGAGCAGGCAGATTCCCTTTTGAGGTACAGGTACTATGGTAGTGAGGACATGAATAATTATATTCAGTGTTTCTTGATCAGGGTCCCAGATATTTCAGTTAAGCAGCCACACAGGAAAAGGCGAAACCTTAAAACCTTTTCTTCTCCTAAGGTCACTGTTCATAAGCAGAAGAAGGAGATCAAGGATAACAAGACTGTGATCTCTTGTTTACGCAAGCAAATAGCTTTTTCAAAACTCTCCTCAGAACCAGTTTCTGATCTGGATCAGTTTTTGGCTTTGCCTAGAGCTATTTGTGATGCGGAAGGCATTCCCATGAAAGGTCAGAAGTCATTGTCCCTTCATCATTTTAGGTCACGCTATCCTGATGCATTCCTTTCTGCTTTACCCACAGAGACAGGACTTACTGCAGTTATACTGGAAGGCATGTTTATGATTAACTCCAACCCAGCCCCTCAGCATAAGAACTTTGGAGATTACGCTAAGTTTATATTTGACAGGTGGATTGTTAGGTCATATAAGCAGTTTTCTGCTTCAGAAATCCATGTTGTGTTTGATCACCCAAACAGGCATGGTTGTAGTCCGAAGGATGTGGAGAGGTCACGAAGAGATAGTAGTGTTCAGGCGTCTGATCCTACTGTGTTGAGTTCAGTAATACATACAGGTCTTTCGTTGCCTTCCAGTTGGAGGTCTTTTCTAGCCAACCGTGAAAACAAGAGAAACTTGGTGAATTTTTTGTCCTATGAACTTTTAAGACTAGCATCGCCATTTTTCATAGAAAGTTCGTGTACTGTCATTACAGCTGGTGGTTTTGATGACGAAAACCGTGACAAAGCACTTGGAATCTCTTGTCTTCACGTTGGCATTGTAGAGTTTGCACAGCTGTCTGGGAATCATGAAGAAGGTGATACACGGGTTTGGTTACATGCGTCTCAGGCAGCTGCCAGTCGAGTTGTTATTTATAGTCCAGATACAGACACCTTTTTCATTGGTCTCCCTATTGTTAAGTCTCTAAAGAAGTCTGTTTTTGTACAGACTAAAGAGACTCCCTATGAGAAGACTTTTATAGACATGATGAGCTTCGTTTCACTTCTTTCTCATGACCTCTCACTGCAAGGTATACATCATATTGAATCGTGCATTCAGATGTTATATATTTGCAGTGGGTGTGATTTTGTGTCATTCTTCCATGGTTGTGGTAAGAAAGCATTTTTAGATGGCTTTTATCAGAATGCACAGTTTATTGCAGGTGATTTGAACCTTTCCACACACGATGAAACAGGGCTATGTTCATTTTATAGATTGGTAGCATCAGTATATTTTGCTAAACATAGACCTGCTTTTCGGCCATCTGCTTCTATTAGTGAATTATATAACACTATTGAACTGGGTGACGGATTAGAAAGTCACACAGCATTGGTTAAGATTATACGTGAGCATATGTGGGAGCGTATACAATCTGAGGATAATATGCTCCCCAATTCAGATGCTTTACAGCTTCATTGGGATAGAAGTTGTTGGGTTGCCAAGTACTGGAAGCAAGCATTTGACAATTCTATGCATTTAGAACCCATAGACAAATCTGGTTGGATTATTAAAAACACAACTGTATCTGTAGTTTGGGATTCTGATGTAAACATAGATAAAGTGGAGAAAACTATTAAGTGGTACACCAAGGGTTGCTCTTGCAAAAGTGGCTGTACCACTAATAGATGCAGTTGTAAGAAGTCTGGTTTTAGTGTTGGTGGTTATTGTGGTCCAGGTTGTAAGTGTCAGAACTGTAAGAACATTGCTAGTTGTCAAAATGAACTTCCTGAGTTGTTTGATGAATTAGAATGTTTTTCTGATACTGAGTTAGATGCTTGTAGCGATATTGATTCTGATTCAAATTCTGATGAAGGTGAGGATGAAGTGCAAATTGCCCCTTCTCGCCCATCAGAAGAGTTTCAGCAATATTGGGATACATTTGGATTTTTAACAGGTGAACTAGTACCAGATCTGTAAATCTGCCGAGTATTTGTTCTCGCCTTACAATAGATATTCATTTTGTTTAAAAACCCTTCCAATACAACCATGCCCTGCTGTTTTTATATAACACTTTCATTTTTAAGTTTAGTCCATTTTCCTAGCACGATTTGGTCTATTGAAGCCTTCCAGTCCTTTAAAGAATGTATTGATTGATGTTTAACACCACTTTAATTACTTTTAGACAGAGGACTTTTTATGGCCGTCTTTTCTGGTTCGTACAGGAACCTGCAGAGAACCACTGATATTCAGAGTCAATTAAGTATATATGTTGTCCATGAAAAAAAGAGGAAGCATACTTTTTTTATCAGGTGTTTTTTGCAAGTTACATTACAGTTTGATATCAGTAACGTTTCTGTCAAGTTTAAAAAATTAGTCCTATTCTGTATTCAATCATTTCTAATGAAGTGACTTCCTTGGAAAAAGTGTTTATAATGTTGCAATTGTGAAAGATTTAGATTATTAGATTTTCAAAGGCTTATATCTTATGTATCAAGTTGAGAAAATGAGTTGTGAAGGTTATTTCTATTTCTTTTCCAATTATAACAGACTTCTTGCATGTATTGGTGACCCTATTTACTTCTAAATTTTATACATATTAAATAGGAGATAAGGTATGAATGCCAACAAGACAGCTATCCTTGTGCAGTGGATTTAAGCAACTATCAGTGTAAGAATGTCCTTCAACAATGAGCAAAGCCCCATCTGTTCTATCATTCTTATTCATTTGTTTAATAACTCCATTCACCTATCCCCTATATCCACTCCATTTACCTATTCCCTACTCCACCCAACCCTTATTTAAGTACGCAGCAAGGTTTGGTTGTATCTGTTGTGTTTTTAATATGGATGATATGTAACGGCTGTATGGTGTGTTTCTGTTAGTTCCATTGTATCAATATGTATGTAACAGATAATACAGTAAAAATTGAAATACACTAGAATCCAGAATCCCCTAAGTACAAATGTCAAATCAAATATCTATCATAATGATTCATTTTTAACAATTACAATGTTTGAAATTGACAGAGATTAAGGACAACCCCCAAAAATCGATGATCTTTAATATAAATAATAACCAGAGATAGTATTCCACATAAAAAAAAAAAATGGTATAAAGCCATGATAGCCAGTGAGACAGTATTCCACCAACAAAGATAAATCCCTATGTGGTATATATATAGCCATTGAGACATCACTCCATCACTAGAAATAAGATGATTTTTTATATTAACCAGTGAGACAGTATTCCACCAACAAAGATAAATCCCTATGTGGTATATATATAGCCATTGAGACAGCACTCCATCAATAGAAATAAGATGATTTTGTATATTAACCAGTGAGACAGTATTCCACCAACAAAGATAAATCCCTATGTGGTATATATATAGCCATTGAGACAGCACTCCATCAATAGAAATAAGATGATTTTGTATATTAACCAGTGAGACAGTATTCCTCCAACAAAGATAAATCCCTATGTGGTATATATATAGCCATTGAGACAGCACTCCATCAATAGAAATAAAATGATTTTGTATATTAACCAGTGAGACAGTATTCCACCAACAAAGATAAATCCCTATGTGGTATATATATAGCCATTGAGACAGCACTCCATCAATAGAAATAAGATGATTTTGTATATTAACCAGTGAGACAGTATTCCACCAACAAAGATAAATCCCTATGTGGTATATATATAGCCATTGAGACAGCACTCCATCAATAGAAATAAGATGATTTTGTATATTAACCAGTGAGACAGTATTCCTCCAACAAAGATAAATCCCTATGTGGTATATATATAGCCATTGAGACAGCACTCCATCAATAGAAATAAAATGATTTTGTATATTAACCAGTGAGACAGTATTCCACCAACAAAGATAAATCCCTATGTGGTATATATATAGCCATTGAGACAGCACTCCATCAATAGAAATAAGATGATTTTGTATATTAACCAGTGAGACAGTATTCCACCGACAAAGATAAATCCCTATGTGGTATATATATAGCCAGTGAGACAGCAGCCCACTAATTTGTGCGAAGAGGATTCTAAACCCTAATGAATTTCAATTAGTACTGTAGCATTCTGTATATCCAGTACTTGCAACCACCTTTGAAATGAGTTTATTGAATTATGGCCAAAATCCCCTTATAAGTAATGGTTTTAGATTAATGTAAATGATGGAACATGACTAGTTTTTGGACACATTGACAAGGGGTGAAGGGAAGGGAAAAAATAATTTACATTATCATATTAATTTCAGTTATTTTATTTTTCGATTGGAGGCTAGAAATGACCATTTATACTGTTGTATCTGAGAATTCACATCATCTTAATTTCTCATTAATTTTCTTAAGATTTATTCCTTTTTGAAAAAAAAAAAATCTGGTGTTACTGTTTTATTTTTTTTTATAATTTATTTTTGTGACAAATTTAAAATTATATTATATATTAATAATGTAAGAATTCCTAAAGTCTAAAATTTAATTTTGCAAGTATAAAGACTAGTATTTTGAATAACTGTTATCTGCTTATCTAAACTATGGACTCATGGTTCATAAAGTTAAAACGAAATGTTTTTTACATACTCTTAATATTTTATATTAGCATACATTCTTGTACAAATGTATTAGGTCATTTTCTAGTGTTCACTTTAGATTGCTACTTAAACAATGCCCTTTATTTTACTTTCTTATTGTATACACTTTTCAGGTGTATTCAGGGTAAGCATAAATATTAGTTAATTTTTTATAATTTTTCCAAAAATTATGAGTAATTTAGATTTAGTTACTGTTCAAGCACCAAAGAAACATAATGTTCTGGTGGTTGGACATAGTTTTGTTACTCGGTTGGGAAATGATGTTTATACCATTCCTTCATTAAGACCTGATTTTGGACTTGATCAGGCTGTAGTTCACTGTCTTGGTTTAGGGGGTGGTGTTATCAGTACCCTAGATGAGTCAAGGAGACTGAATGGCAAACTCCGTAGTTTTCGACCAGAAATGGTGATTCTACAGATAGGTGGTAATGATATTGATCAAGAAGATTATCATCCACAGGTGTATATGGAGTCTGTGAAGCATTTCATCACAAAGCTTCAAACTGAATACCAGGTACAAAAAGTTGTTTTGTGCGAGATTTTTCCTCGTCTTAAAGTCCGCCATACAGATGTTGACTTTTACAATGAGGAAAAAGACAAGTTGAATAGAGAGTTGGATGCTCACTATTCAGTTAGGCATGCATCACCTGATGTTGTTTTTTGGTACCACAGGGGTGGTATAACAAGTTCACCCCGTTATTTTAATAAGGTTGATCGTGTTCATCTAAATGAGGATGGAACTAAACGTTTTTACTTTAGTATCAGAAGGGCTATTGGAAGTATTTACCCATTGTAGTTTAATCGCCCTTCAAGTTTTAAAAATTTCTTACTGTCTGCATGTGCCTAACTAAGTACCTGGGTTCTTCTGTTACGAAGTTTTAGTCTGTCATATGTCTATTTTCCTTGAATTTGTAAGGATAACTATATTTAGAAATTGGTATATATAGGTTCCTTTTTATATGTACATGTCTATATTTGGTATATTGAATAAGGGCTACTATATTTGGTGTACTAAATGATTGTGGTTACTATATTTGGTATATTGAATGATAAGGGCTACTATATTTGGTTTACTGAATGATTATGGCTACTATATTTGGTATATTGAATGATAAGGGCTACTATATTTGGTATATCGAATGATTATGGCTACTATATTTGGTGTATTGAATGATAAGGGCTACTATATTTGGTGTATTGAATGATTGTAAGGTGTAAGTTTTGTTTGGCATGTTTCATCCCAATGTGACTTTAAACTTGTAGGGTTCAATGTTTTGTTTTTGTTTCTTTTTTGTATATTACATTTGGTGCATTAAATGAGGAAGGAATACATGTATATGTCTGGCAGGTTTCATGACTTTTTTCCTTGTTCATTGGTCAATGATAATTTTTCACTAATTTGTAAGTTCATTAGATACTGTTTAACTATATTTGGTGTATGTAATGATTTACAGCTCTGCAGCTTTGTGATGAAATGCCTTTTTGATGAAGTGTAAATTACAAAAAACATGCATTTGTTCAATATTTCAATTAATTTTAGCTCCTTCTACCAAATTCTGATTTCAAATAACTATTAAATAATGAAATATTTATAATAAAAGTAAAAAATAAATCATTTTACAGGGAAAATTTAACTTTAGTGTCCGTATAGGACCGTATCTTAACACCTTATCCTTGCAAAAATTTTAGGTCATCTTTAAAGGATTTAATGTTAATTCATTTTTAAAACCCCTTTCAAATTATAGTAGGTAAAGGTCATTTCCCTTTTCATAAAATCCAACAAATTAAAAGAAAGACATCCCTCAATTTGAGGTTATTTTTTTTATTATATAAATTAAGTTATTAAGTTATATAATTTTCTTTATTATTTTTAAAATATTTGTTTAAATGATTTTAATTCTGTTTTAAAGTTACTTGAGAAATACATGAAATATGGGTTGGTTAATACAAAAGAAAAATTATTAGTAAATTTTTTACTATTTAAAATTAAATCTCGTTAAACTGCCATACATCTTCATGGAGGGTGGTAGATCATTGTCTACAAAGTTTTTCATGTCGTTGGGAACAGTTTAAAAACATTTCATTTTTTTTTATTTGCTATTTATGGGTTATTTGAAACTTATGACTGACGAACATTTGAAGAAATATATGGAATAGATGGAACTTTGTTGTTATTAAATGTAGTGAAATAAAAGGTATCGTCCTGAACATGCATGAAATATTTGCAACTGGACGTAAAGCAAACAATAATCAGTTATTAAAGAAAATGTACAACTTCATGGAAAGTGGTAGATCATTGTCTACAATGCTTTTCATGTTGTTGGTAAAACATTTGAATTTCGTTGAAGCTGAAATATTCTGCGTTATGGTATTGTCCATCATTAACTTTTATTGTGTGTAATCTCAATAAATTTAGGGCATACGAAACAGTTACAGAGGTGGTAATGTTCACTGTAATTAATCGCTAACAAACTAATTTGGCAACATTTGGAAAAGATTTTTTTTTAAACTTGAGCAAAGAAGACTTTCAAATTTATTTTATATTAATTTGTGATTATATTTTTAAAACAAAAAGTGTTGATATGTTAGAAAAGGTTAGAAATGTGGGGAAAAAAAACAGAAATTCTATCCAAAAATTTGTGCATCATTTTTTCATTTCAAATTTAAATTGACTGAAGTGGTAAAAGATCTTAATCAAACTTTCATCAAAATATCAGTGTGAGTTAAAACTGTATAGTATGTCCTTTAAGTTTTTCTGTACCAATTTAAGGTAAATATATATTGGAAGATCAAACTCTTAATGTTCTTGATTTAGGAATAAAAATTGACCATTTTAGTGGATTTTAAGATGTTAATAAAATTCAAGCACAATTTTAAAAAATCATATTGGTCTTTCATAGATTTATTAATGTTTAGGAAAGTTCTTTTGCTTAAATTTTTTTGGGAAAAAGTGTTACTAATGATTTTGCTAAAGGAAAGACAATTCCAGTAAAGAACTTATTTTTAAAAGATTTGCTAATTGTAATTGTACTCCTAAATTCCAATCATTTTATCAAAAGGACAATGTTTTCCTCCTTATTGCAATGACTGTATTATGCTCATTTGATAAAACATTGTTATCTTATGACTATGGAGGGGGGTTGTAGAATAATAGTTATTGTATTATATTTGAAGATTGAGTGTTAAAAATATTGCAGATATATGAAATCATTATTTTACATTAATTCTTAACTAAAACTGCCATTCCAATATCCCTTTTGATGAATGAACAGTAACCTAATGATGATTTTATTTTCAATTCTTTAATTTATATATCAAAGAAGTGGCAATGAAATCATATTTGGTTATTTTTATCACTTTGAAGTTGGTTTTCAAGGCGATACAAAGGCATGCTGTTTCCGGCAGGGTAAACAAGTTTGTGATAAGGTCAGTTAAGTTGTTAAAGTTGATAAGGTCTCCTGTTAAATTTTTTTTATATGGATCTTATTTTTTTATTTGCTTGAGTTGTGGTCTGTTCATTTTGGAAAAAAGGGACAAAAGAAACTAGAGGAACATTACAACCTATAAGTCATTGCATTGTAAGTCAAGTATAAACTGAGGAATCTTGATAAAAAGTAAAGGACCTAAAGGCATACAAAGTCCAACATAGAAAACAATACACTATGAACCCACATAAACTCCACCAAAAAAATTATGGTGATCTCCGTTGCTCTGGAAGGATATTTAAGCAGATCCTGCTCCACATGATTATAGTTTTGTTAAAATTTTAAGTTTGTGTGGCAGTCAATAATATTGTTTGCAGTTGTCAGTTGTTTGCAGGTCCCAGCACATTCAATTTTTTGGTGAAGATATTTTGGCCTTTTTCACACATTCCTGGTCTGTTTTCTTGTCAACATTTGCTGAATTTATGTTTTTAAGGTCATGATAATATCTGGTTTTAAATGGTAAAAATTGGTCATTGATATTTGGATCTTTGAATATTACTTTGTTGAATACTATATTTAAATTTTAAAATTTGTATGTTAGTATAAAAAGAATAGGCGAGACATTTCTGTAGATACGTCAACAGCTTATGTACTGTTAATTGGTAGTCTTTACAAGCCACTTCAGTCAGTCCAACATGCAATGTACATGGTTTTAAATTAGCTAAAATGAATGAGTAAAGATGGAGAAATAGTTTATCTAAATAAGGACAAGTGGTATGATTGTGAATCTGATTAAGACTTTAGACCAATGTTTAAATGATGTGGATGTACAATGAATGTAAGCAACTAAAGCCTAAAGGTCACCTTCACAGTGAAACCCATACTGACAGTTTAGCATGCAAAAAAATAAACACCAATTTATTTACCAATTCAAACAATCTCCCATGTTCTTACTTGGAACAGACACACTTTGTTAGACTTGTATGATTTTTAACTTTAATTTCTTGTGTATAATTCATAGTTTAGTCAAATATCACTGTACTAGTATACATATTTTTTAAGGGGCCAGCTAAAGACCGCCTCCGGGTGCGGGAGTTTCTCACTACATTGAAGACCCATTGGTGGCCTTTGGCTGTTGTCTGCTCTATAATCTGGTTGTTGTCGCTTTGACACATTCATCATTTCCTTTCTCAATTTTACATAAAAAGTATGGCAAGTAAATTGATTGTTAACCCTCAACACCTGGAGAGTTTTGATTTGGTGAACTTTCGGTACTTATACATCTTCGGATTTCAAATGTTTGGCTTTGAGCGTTCCTGATGAAGGTAAATCCAGAAAAGCGCTTCGGACGCAAGAAATTTATAACGTGTTGTATTCAATATTTTACAGATTGCCTGATTGGTACCAAGCACAAAAACAAGTTAAAAAACATGGTGATTCATGGTCATTACACATAAAAAAAGATATAAGAAGATGTGGTATGATTGCCAATAAGACAACTCTCAATTCAAGTCATAATTTGTAAAAGTAATCCATTATATGTCAAACATGTAACTGATTTTAATATATAACATTGACACATTTTCAGGTTATAATATTTAGTAAGTCCCATTTAAGTTTTCTTTTGAGGTGAATGTGCTTTCTAATTGTATCCTGATGAATACAGGGTATATCTAATATAGTGTAGCTTAGTATCTAATATAGTGTAGATTAGTAACTTATATAGTGTAGCTTAGATAATCTAATATAGTGTAGCTTAGTATCTAATATAGTGTAGATTAGTATTAGTTTTTCCTTGGCTGAAGCAATATAACATAGAATTCTTGTAGTTTTCCTCTTACCTGTAGATTTAATATTATAGTACTTGTTTATTTTGTTTTTGTTATTGTTGCCATTAAACCACACAACATAGTATTGCTTATGCTCTATTCCTATTACTCTTTAACAGAACAGTTGCTTATTCAATGTGCATGCAAATTATATAGCAAAGTGTTATTCTTGTTGCATACTAATTTTGTAACAGTTCTTTTCTATTAACATACAGAATTGCTTTTGCATGCAATTATATTAGAAAATAAATATCACATAAGTTTACCCTTTCCTCTACGGATTTTTTTTTAAAATAATTTCATTTGCATAGGATTTTTAAAATTAAAAAGATTTATTAGGTTTATAAGATTTAAAGTAGTAAATTTATACAGTGTGAACACACATATTCCATCAATGAAATTCTAGTCATATATTCATGATATCCTTTTTATATTAGAACAAATTTTATTAATTCTGATAGATTTGTCCTAGGTAAGATGTTTCAAATTAGGCATTAAAAAGGCGTCATTATGGAGTAAAGGTGGTTGCGTTAAAAAGCATCATTATGGAGGAAAGGGTTAAGTGAAGTCATTGGTAAGTGGCTGAGTAATCATTTGTTGATAATATCCCCTGTTGTGACAAGATTTATTTATTGTGGTTAATGACTGGCTGTATATTTTGTTGCACATCAAATACATGTACATGTACAAGTTGCTCCCTTTTTTTTCTTCATCTTTTTTTCTTATTAATTTATTGAAACATATTTCATTTCATGTATACTCCGAGGAAGCTGGAGAGGTGTAAGAAAAACAAATATTTATCAGTTTATTTTTTACTTATTTGTTAGTTCAGCTTACTTTCATTTTTTTTATGATTTACTGCTTTGCTTTGTTTTTATTATTTTGTTTTCCTTTAAAAACAGTATTAAATAACAACATAATTTGGTTTAAATTTAAAATTGCAGTACACATGGTACAGTTCATTTATATTTGTACCATTTATTTAATTATAATGCAATAACATTTAATTTTTATTTAATTATTTAATTTCCCAAAAGCAGAAAAACACATATGATAAACTTTTCACAGACCCTTTTTTCGATATTCATAATTCAATTAAAAATTAAAAGCAATCTATGCTTTTGCTTCAACTTTTTAGAACTTTTGAATATTTTAATTTCAGAAAAAAATATCACTAACTTCTTTTGCCATTAATGTGAATTGTTAATACCCTATTGCATTTCAGATTTTTCTTCATTTTTATTTTTACTTTATTTTTCATTTTTTAAATCCATTCCTGGCTTTTGGATGTTTGAATGTCTCTTAATTTAAAGCCAGCAGTAGAACTTGTACATTTGATATAGTTTTTAATCTAAAAAGATAATATAATAAGAATGTTTATATTCTGTTCACATCAAATAATGTTTTATTGCTTAGATATCAATATTTAATAAACTGTCTACATTTTCAATTTGTAAAGTACATAGATTGGATAAAATTGTTAAAAAAAAGTTCTTTTCTAATTATAACACGAGTTCTGCTGATGAATCAACAACCGAAATTGGATATAAATCCTTTCTATTGTTGGATCGCTAGAGGGCGCTGCAAGGGTACTGCAGTGTATCCACCAATAAAACCGGTGGGCGTGTTTATTTCTATATTTTTATTTCATTTTATTTTAAGTGAAATACATACTCTCAGTCTGACTTTTTGGTTTGAAATCATTTTTTCATTGTTGGCCAACATTCAACAATAAATCATTATATGGCTGTTGTTTTCATCTGATTTTTTTTATTGAAAATGTTGCTATAGAAGGCTATCATGTCACAAAATGTCACTTTTTCTTTGCAAGTCATTTAAGAAACCCTGATTGTTTACTATTTTCACACTGTCTAGAAATAATTTAATATAAAGCAGCATTCAACCACACTAGCATAATTGTAAATTCTCCCCTCTTAACAATTGAATTTAATGAATACATTATTTTTATGTTTGAAAATTCTAAATTTAATTGCCTGGAGTTTAGGGAAGTTCCTCTCTCTTATAAGATTAATAAATTTTGAAGTTTTTATAAACTGTGGAAGAACATGCATGTTTCAATGCAATATTCAATCGTTTCATATCTATTTTTGTGTAATTAAAATTTATTAAAATTTAGCTTGATGTTTATTATTTACTAACGATTTACAGAAACCCCGACATATTTTTAACTGAACTGTAATCGTGCATCAAATTTTACAGTTTTATTGAACTTGCACTGTTCACTTCCCTGTACGTTGCGTGGACCTAGTTATCTCCCTTTGGTCTCCGCTTCGCCACGAATAATCTGACAGAATTGCGTATCCGGGGATTTTATTATCTATAATTCAGAAATTAGATCTAGAAAATGGTTTTACTTCATATTTTATACCCCTCCACACGTTACCAAACCTATTTAAGAAATGATTTGAGATTTTCCGTAGACCTACGTAAATTTTCCAAAAAATATTTCAACTTCCATCGTTGTTTTAGCATACTTTTATAACACTTTTCATGAATAAGTATACATAATAATGAAGCTTATTCATTTAAGATTTGAATCCTTTAAGGTTTATTGAAGTACGAGTTGCAATAAGACTATACGAGGTAAAAAACCACGAGGTGTGCACGTTCACAAAAAAACGGTAAACTCTGACCTTTTATCACGTGACCAATGTCTTGAACTTAGACGCCATTAAATCGTTTGCCGTTCAACTGACAGGTTGTTTACATAAGCGATGTGTTAAAAGTTTATACAATAATAATTACATTTGATGTATGTTTCATTTAAATACGTGATTCTAATTGGCTAACTGTACACCACGTGTAATTCCTTAAGCAATTGCATTACACTGTGCAACTTATCATTCATGGTAACACGAGGTCCAACAATAAAGTACTTTTTTTTTTAAATTCGTGTTTTCATGATCCTAGCTAAAAAAATATTATAAGTATTGCATGCTTGTTTTTGTAACTTCATAGGGTTGTAAAAGCTTTGACCGTGGGCACATTTGTAGACATACAAAATGTACTACGGTCAACGCTTTTATGCCCCAATGAAGTTATAATAAAGAAACATTCAATTCTTAAATACTATCGCCACCGATGGGACTCTATAGAATAAAAATAAAAATGTCTTATAAAGGGGATAACAGGAATCATACAAAATAAAAATCAGGATTACACAGGACAACAAAAATCACATCTGAAGAGTTACAAAGTGATAAACATTAAAATTGGCTCATTTACATTTCGTATTATCAATGCTTAATTTGTAGGCAGATTTAAGATGTGATTAGAAATAAACTCATCATAGATACCAGGACTACATTTTGTATATAAGCCAGACGTGCATTTCGTCTTTAAAAAACTCATCAGTTACGCTAAAAGAATGAAAACAAACACAAAAATGCTTCACATGAATAAATTAGGGATTAATTGACTAGGACTTGTGGACAACCTTACAAGTTCGTATTATGACATACAAGCAAATTACTGCTACAACAGTAATACATTGTTTGGCTGAATATGTATAAATAAATAGATTGTAGTCAACCGTAGGCATATCCTGTAACTATTTCTATTTAATTTCAATTGCATTCTGAGTTGTCTTTCCTTGATCAAGATTTTGATGCAACTAAAGTATTCGTCGGTTTCCTCCTCCATTAAAAACTGACTGCCAAAAAGTATCACACGAGTGATGAAAGTTGCATTAAACCTCAATCAGTCAATCTATGCCAGAAACCCCGAAGTTGCATGTTTATGCAATAAACATGATTATGTCATTGTTAAATACTATCTGGATTGCATCTTAAACTAGCTTTGTTCCTAATAGGGTTGTCTGGTTTGATTAGTAACAATAACGAAAGATTTTACATATTAGGAATGAATGACTGCTTAACATGCAGTGGGAAATATTTCATTCACACTCAGGACAGGAACTTATTTACACAAAATGTAAAAAGATGGAACTGCAATGTGCATAACCACTGTTTTACCACGAAATATTTCTACTGCAATTAAAAAAAATTTGACATTTTATCAGTGGGGAGTGTGAATTTGCATGGCGAGTGATTATTTCATAGAAAGCTATTAAGACATACTACGTTGTGTCTCACACCTTTTAGGAGCTTAGACGGTTTCCCTCAAATTTTTGTTGTTGTTATTTTTTAGCTTGATTTGAGCCGATTTTTGAGATATAACATCGATAAGTTACTGATGCTTCTTATCTAATTTTCTGTTGAAACTGAAAATTTACCTTATTTAGTAATAGTAAAAGTTCAATGATAAGTTAATGTTGATATTAAAAGACCTCCGAACAAAAAGGGATGTTCAGATCCCCGAGCACGAGGGTTCAGTAGACAATAGAAATCCTTTGTGAAATGAGATAGTCCCAGGTTTCTTAGATAATTATTTTGCGTTGAAATAACAATGCAAAATGCACAAAGCAGGTTTGTAAGTTATAATTTAAAACACTGAGAGATACTATATGAGTTTTGTTTTTTTGTGATTTTACTTTATACAAGTGAAAAGAAAGTGGTATTAATAAATTTGATGTTTCGGCCATTATTTCTTAGGTGACTTTGAAAGATATGTTTATTACTTATAATAGCGTGCAAAGCTGCATTGTACATATAAAACTTATACGTAAGAATCAATTTAAATTGAAAATGAAACAAGATATTTATTGCAAATTCTCTACATTTCTACAGTATGTATGTTTTGAGATATTATTCCATTCAAACTTTGATTTATACATGTTTCGTTTATAGTTGTTAACCTTTTCCCTGAACACGAAAAACAATATTTTACAATGTATTATTTAAGTTATAAAAAAAGCGAATAAAATGCTCAATTTTCGGGGGATTTTTTTCCTTAGATTTTTTATGCTCAGTCTTAGTTTTTTTATATGCTGTGTTTGGTAAACTGTTTTTGTTTTTTTTGTCTTTTCGATGTTTCTCGCGTTTTGCTTTGGCGTTGTAAGTTTTTCTTCTTACACGGTAACATTGATATGAAGAACAGCAATTTAAGTGTTGTAGTTTTGCTTTTATTTAAATGAAATCCAATAAAACTTTAAAGTAATTCACAAAGTCGTCAAAAAGTCGATGTATATTACTTTCTAGGGGTCATATTTTAATGTTTACACAAAGGCCTTTCCCTGATTTAGTATCTACGATAAAATCGCAGATGGATTTTTCACATTTGCATATTATTGGCAATAATGAATTATAGATAATACTGTGAGACTAGATATAATGATTTATAATCTGAAATCGATTGACACAAGTATGCGTTAAACGCACAGAAATAATTATGCTAATGATTTCAAACTTAAAGGAATATTGAAAATCATTTTAAAAATCAAAATCCATTTAGAGAAAAACAAGACATTAATTAATGTTTTGGAGAACAATCATTAGAAGAAATTAGGAAGGCTGTTTGTCTTTATTTTCACAATTCTGACTGGATTAGTTTAGTTTAAACATATTTATTTAAAGTGGATTGGGAAACAATTTTGGCAACTTAACAAGGGTCAGCCATTTATCGTACCCTTCCGACGGACTGGATGTGATTGGGTATTTATACATCCCGCACAGACATGGGTTTAGTTTAAACATATTTATTAATAGCGCATTAGGAAACAAGTTTTGCATCTTATATTTATCCTTTTCCAATTTGCGGGTTCGAAAGCTGCCTTATAGCGGCATTAGCCTGCTCTTTTTCGAAATCTTCAAGGGTGTATTTGACGTGCCAGAGACATTTCTCTCTCTTAACACGGGTCATCCATTTATCGTCACCTTTAGACGGACTATCATCGTTTCCTCAAGACCATACTCGCAAATGATATCAAGGGAGAGCCGAACATTCAGTTCCTAAAATTTTTATCCCAAACGGGAATCGAGCCAGGAACCTTTGTGATAGTAGTCCGATGCACTAACCACTACACCACTGCTCTCGTCACGACAGACACAGGTCTCACTTTTTGGTGAGAGATTCAAATAAACACATTATATACAAATGTTATTTGTTCGTTTGATGTGATTGAACTTTTGATTTGCCATTGGATTCTGTTTTAAATTTTCTATGGATTTTTTTTTATATTCCTTTTTTCGATAAGCACAAAAAAATAATTATATTATAAATGGATATGACAAATTGATTTAGCTGGACAACGTATGTTGCTCTATATATGTCATTTACCTTTACGTTGTATGATTGTTATAGGTTGTTTTTTTATGATATAACAGAATTCTCCTACGTCATTTGTGTACCAGAGCATATCTATAATTAGTTATACGTGTCAAGTTCATCGAACTTACCGTTATTTCAAAGCATCAGTTTGTTTTGCTGCTTGGCAGATTGCTAGAAGGTTGATACCATTGACCTGAAAAGTTTAAGTTTTACATCAACTCTCTCTCTCTCCGGAGAAAATTGATATTGACCGTACGATGTAGAAAACAGAAGTATGGACTTATATATATATATATATTTCTAAATGCAGGGTTACAGAACATCAGTTGTTCGACCTGTTAGTCAAATGCGTTTTATTTAAATATTCTTTTTTTACTTTTTTGGTCTTTTGAAAAATGTTGTTTGTGCTGAATTTAGACACTTCTACAATGAAATTTGTTTTACATTCACACGTATAAAAATTGCGGTTTTTATTCAATGGAGTCATAGGTTTGAACGTAGTTTTCAATTTAGACTCGTTTATATTTTTCTAACGGCTATATCTTTGCGGTTTATATAAGTATTGAGCATTGGACTATACTTCTTAATAGCTTTCCGAATCTATGAACATCTAGTCTGGAAACGTGAAACGGATGATATAAGATGAGCATGGAATTAAATTGAATTATGATATTGATTTGTGATGGTACACTTATCATGGAATTTTGATTGGCTAAAAATATATATTGAATGTACAATAAGGTCGATCGAAAAGAGCCGTCGCTTAAAGAATTGATTCTTGTGAAGTCTTTTTCGTGTTAGAAGCATGTTGCTTCACATAAGCAACACGACGGGTGCCACATGTTGAGCAGGATCTGCTTACCCTTCCGGAACACCTGCGATCCCCCCTAGTTTTTTTGTGGGGTTCGTGTTGTTTATTCTTAAGTTTTCTATATTGTGTCGTGTGTACTTCTGTTTGTCTGTCTTTTTTTTTCCTTTTTAGCCATTGTGTTGTCAGTTTATTTTCGATTTATGCGTTTGACTGTCCCTCTGGTATCTTTCGTCCCTCTTTTGCTTCCCTTAATTATTCTCTTTCCATGGACAGTTTCCTTATTTAAACATCTCGCGCAACCATGTATACCCCATACAGCAATGAAGAAGCTCGATCATGTTTCTTCCTTCATGATTTATGTCATTTGTGTTCACATTGTAGCCATGATTTTCTGTGAGATACAAGAAATGTAGCTGTTTTTTTTTGTTTTTTTTGTTCGCTAATTTTAGATCGACACTTTCGTATAACAAGATCATATTCGTGTACATACATTATAACTTGCACGTGATTTACCCTCTGTTTACGATTTTCCTCGATCGTTGTCTGTGAATTGTTATGTGGACTGATATTCGTCTTATCTTCTTTTGACAATGATTTTAATGTACACTATGGAAACGAAAAATGTGTCCAGGAGACAACACACCGACAAAAGAGCAGAGAAAATCCCGAGGCCATCAAATTGGTGTGTCAGCTATGTATCCTTCTCCTCTTTTTATCTAGTATGCTAAAACATTAGGTACCGGTGTTAAAATACCTGAATTAAGTAATTATGACAATAAAAATGTTAACAAATCAGCATCGGTATATTTTATCAATATCCGTATAGTGCTAAAATTAACCGTTTAGGAATTTGTTATGGGGAAGTGTTAAACGATTAGAAATCAGCTTTGATGTGAATTAAATTATATGTTTGTATTATTATGCTACATGTTGATTTTTCTGGTTTTCGCTGACGTAACTAAGGAAGAACATATAACTAAGGAAGCGCTACTACAAGTTGTTATATTTATCTTTTTTTCTGTTAAAATTTACGGGAAATAGTTTTCATTTAAAATGTTCTAAAGGTTTGTGTTGCTTAGGTTTTTTTTTTTTTTGGCAATTATATAAATACGTTTTCTTAATGCTCAAACTTCAAGTAATTTAGTTTATTCGTCTTGTTTAGCCTTAGCTTGTTCGTGTTGACCATATCGTTTTTTATCTCGACTTAGAGCATTGTTTGTCCCGCCGTTTTTCCCATTTTCTCAAATTGCCCCATTGATATATTGTGTTTATTTATGGTGCTTATTTAAGTAAATAATACTAAGCCCGAAGTTAAAATTTAACGGCTAATCGTTTGAAATGTAATACAATGTTTGGTATACAAATGTTTTGGTATAATTATATATGTACATATACCCTGCAGGATACAAATCAGAGTGTGTAATTTACAAATATTGTTGTAATTTTGTTTGTATTTATTACACCTTTTATCCAAAAAGTTAATATTTGGTAAAAATGCTGATAACTTGACAGATAGATCAAAATATTTAGAGATTCAGCTGATAGCGTAAACAAAATAACACAAATATTCAGCAACAAAAAAATGTAGAAAGATTGACACTGACCTAGACCATTTGTTGTCCCAAAATATTTGCCAATGAATTACAAAGCAATACGGTATTGTTTTGTGTGAACATCTCCTCCTAGGTTGGATGGGGAGTAGAAATATGGCCACTCATGATCTTCTTCAGACTGACATTTAAAATAAAAGCATAGCCTAAATCATGTAGAAAGGGCGTCCATTTTGGCTGTGCGGGATGTACAAGTACAAAGCCACGTCCGGTCACAATGAGAACGTTTCGTCCGATCTCTCATGTAGAGAGAGTACCACGCTCTCTATGTATGTATAGCTACATTAATCAACTGTTTTATATAGGTTTCCAATATAATGGCTATTGCAGGGTAAAATGTCGGTCCCTATCCAACTTATTTGTATAGTTTTCATGTAATTTTTAGTTTGAACGATATCGATAGTTTTTTTGCGAATGCCTCGACAATACATCTTCTATTTCTAATGGTTGACCAATATAACGCTTTTCCTGGAGGAAATATTCTTCTGTCAAATGAAGGATTTTTGGATAGGGGCCGACATTTTACCTTGCACCTAGAACATCTTGTATAATTTATGAAGTGTCTGTTGTTTTTTATAAACTGCTCCGACTCTGAAAAATCCAGCAAATCAAACGGTGTTGCTCTTTGCTAGTAACAATGTGGTTATAATTTTCGGAAAAGAGGATCAAAATCGATTGAGCTATAACGGATCTACCATATATATATATGGCTGTTGTGTCAGATAATTCCAACCAAATCATGACAGATAGTTGTGCTTATTATACCACACCTAGTAAGAAAGCTATTCAAATAAAATCAAACAAATAAAATACAAGACAAATTTAATAATATGATTGTAATATCACATCCAACCTATGAGATCTGTAATAAAAACATCTTAAAAATTGAGTTGAGTGTAACATACTGTCTTACATCCTTACAAACCTAACATCAATCAGACTGAGAAACGTCACTCAAAAAGTCAAAATAATAACAGACAGAATATAACAAGATGTTAATACACCTACAATAAAAAGTCTTTCTACGTCAGTAATTCATGATGTATATGCAATTCATATTTTGTGTAATGTACAATGTTCCGCTAGATTTATTACTCATACATTGTGTTTTCGTTGTCTGACAAAAAAGCATTGTTTTGTCAACTTCTAGTCAAGCTTTTCCCCCTTTTTTCGTTAGTCTTTTGTGATAATATTTTTGTTAGCACTATATTTTTGGAATATGATAAATATCCTTAATTTTACTCAATTATTTTTCGCGCATAAAAATATGAAAAAAATGCAGACAATCAAAAAGACTTAGCAGCAAATAAATAAATGTCCCGGTGCGTACTACATGTACTAGTAATACACATAAAAGGTAATTTTTCAAACGACTCAAGATTTCCATGACATATAACATAAGTTTTGAAATCAATTACAGGTTATAACTGTAAGGATAAGCATATCACGACTGATATCAAATAGATATGACAACGAGCCGCAGGCGAGTATCACAGCACAACTTGTCAATCAAGTTATTCCATCAAAGGTCACTGGTAAGCTAAAGACGTATACAACTGGAATTATAACGAATTTTGTAAACCAGTTCTATTACAGTGTCATAAAATAATCGCAATATTTTGTAAGACATTTTGGACTAAGATTTGCATAAATATATATATGCAAACACGTTTTGAATATAGCTGACGTCTTTAATCTGACATCTCTTGTTATTTTTATTCCATACTTATTTTATGCCGGAAAAATTGTTCCCAGATTTCAAATTATCGCAACTTGACTGTTTGTGTCAACTGATGTTAACTTTCAAGATATTAATTAAATATTGTTAAATCATATTCAATCGATTTTATAAATATAGAAATAAAAAAAAAATGAAAAATTGACAAGTTTGCATTGCTAACTTAGATTTGAGTATGTAGGTACTAAATTTAAATTGTCAGTTTTCATTTAGTATTTCTTAATTTCAAACAAATAATACTGATGATTACTGTAATATCTGTATTGATTTTAATTATTACTTTATTAACACAAGCATATAAAAACTAGGTGACTGACTAACACTGGTCATTCAGACGACCCACTTTTCTCCACTTACACGGGTCATTCAGATGCATGACCTAATGGTCACCATTACAATTGACTTAATACTTTAATTATATACGTACATTCACACTGAGTGAACTTTTGACCATCAACCTGCTAATGGTCACGTTTAAGGTTTGTAAATGTTCTTCAGTATGGATACATTTGACAAACTTGACAAAGGATATTTGTTGCCTTTTCTATGCTGTCACTGATATACATGTACAATGAGGTAATAGTAATTTTCACAATGCTGAATACTTGTACCGTCTTCATTTAAATTACTTTCAAATTTGACTTCAAAACCTTATTTCTTCATTTGAACTCTGGTAGATATTTGTCTTAATGGCAAGCATATCACATCTCTTCTTTTTTTTTTAAATTAACATTAGTTGAAATCAATAACAAAATGTTACGTATAAATCTTTTTCCTCCTACGCCACAACAAAATATAACATAGACAACTTTGTTTCTATTTATATATGCGTTTTAGTTGTATTTGCTCTAAATTCCTTTCATACAAATGTGCTATTGTCGTTTTTAATATTGATAACAATCCTTTTTTTATGTTTTGCGATAACATAATACAAAGAGATCGGGGTTTCTGTCATGTGTTCCGGAAGGTCTGCAGTTGATTCTTCACACGCAACATGGTTGTTCTTCTACCCGTTATTGAGAGGTACCTGTTTGATAAGCGTATTCAGAGATTTTAGCAAATATGCTCTGTTTTACTAGCTGCGACATTGTATATGTCAACACAAAGGACCAGACACGTCGATATGGTCTTTTGTGATTGAAGAACCTCCCATATTTGTAAAAATGAAGAACAGCAACTACAGCTCCATGTCATTAATAAAAGAGTTGACAAGTATATCTTTGGGAATTTTTCGTGCTTATTCACCCAACATCCCGTATTCCACAATGATGAAGAAATTGGGACTTCAGAAAACAATTTTTAACCTGGGAAGACTCCTCTCATTATATTCGAGTATTACAATACTATATACGTAGTATGGATTTTGTTCATTGATGAAGGCTGTACATTAAGCCTTTAGTTAGTAACACTCTCGTCATTTGCTTACCCTTCCGGAGCACCTGATTTCACTCCCGGTGTTTAGTAGAGTTCGTGTTGTTTCTTATTAACTATTTATAACTGTTGATGTACAAATGTAACTGTCCTTTAATTTTTTAGTCTTTGTTTACTCCTTGGTTTTGATTGTTATTGTCTTTGAAGATTTATACCAGGAACATAGATATACTGTTCCCAGGTTATACCCAATACAAAAAAACGGGTATTGTATAATGGGATTAGTCTGCATTGCGAAATGTTGTCCACGTCACCATTGACATCAATATTGGAAATTTCCACACAGGAAATGACATTATAACATTATGAACACCTTATTATGGGTTACACATACTCTCCTAATGATGTGATAATTTTTACTTGTCATAATGTATTGAGTAACACAATGTGTTCTATCTTATAGACTTGAGTCTCGAGACATGGTCTGTATGCATGATAAATCTTATGTAAAGAGAGATCAAAAGAAAAGAAGAATCAACAATTTATTAGTTTGACTCTTTTATATAAAAATATACAAAAAAATAAATATCAAATATAAACAATCTATAAATTATGAGATTTTTACAACAATATAACAATAATAGGTGGATTATCAACTCCTTTGTAGAATACAATAATAGGCTACATGCTAACGGAGAACCTTATTCCCTTTACAGAGATACAACACTGACAATCTTAACTAGATTATCAACTCCCATACACCACGTGACTTCAGTCGGATTTCTAATTCGATAGAACCTTTACGATGGCCATTGTCGGATTTCAGTTTTATAGAAAATGATTGTCATGGGTGATTTGAGTCACGAAATGAGGAGTGGCCATACACCATTACTTGGTTGCTGATTTATTTCTATTCCTCTAATACTGATGGTATGATATTGTCCTTGGGCGGAATCTACCGAGCTCAACTCTCCGAGATCTTTTCGGTATTTCTCGTCATTCATCGTCATCTTTCGGAATTAACTGAAGCGGTTAACTAAGACTGGCAACCAAATGTTCTCATTCTTTCCAGCCAGTGGAAAATGGTCCAAATTTGTAAACCAGTCGTCTACCATCGACTCGTTCGAGAATGCCTCGTTTGTAATAGTACCTGAAAGTGCAAATAAACGGACGTTTAACAAGAGATTACAAAAGCAAACAAATCTCATTTAATATGATAAAATCATCATGCACAATTCTACATATAATCTTTCACCAAATCATGCAATATTGATATTAGTTATCGAATTATCTTTAAACTTACTGTGTTTATTATTTGAAAAAAGTTTATTATGTAATTAAATTTATTTACTCGTCTATATTTAAAAATTACAAGTACAAAGTACAAAAATTAAACTGTTGACTACTTAATACATTTTTCAATAATTCAATTTCTATATTTCTTTAAATGAAAATTTAAACATAAGGAGATGTGGTTACTATTTAAATAAAAAGTAGGTGTTAAAGAATAAGAAATAAAAAAATAGAACTAGCAGTTTGAAAGAAAAAACGAAAAAAGAATTAGTGAAAAAAAGAGGTTTAAAAAGAAAAAATAAATGAAATTGTTTAAGTTAGCATGTGAGTAGAATTTAAAAAGAGGAAAAGAAAAAAACAGAAAAGAAAATGTGTTGCAAAAAGTAAAGAAAAAAGAATGCATAAACTATTATCATAATTTGTTTAGAAGTTAGACACAGAAAAAGACAGATACAACATGAAGCCCATAACCAAGCAAGCTTGTTAGTGCACACAATATATATAAATATTAACCTAAAGCATTCTCTACACCTCTTTCCATCCATAAGCTTTTGGACCGAATCTAAAGCATAATTTCTTCGGGAATTTGCCAGATTTTGGCACTTCAGCGAAGTAGCCAGCTGATCTACAGAACCTGCACATGGAAAAGGCAAACATTAGATAGTGTCTAACTATAGAGACCCACTAACCTCATCATCTTATCAATTATTCCACTTTCTTTTAAATAAATACAACTTTCTTAACAGTAAAAGAGTCAATATTTTGTCACTCTAAGTGGATATAACCATTGAACAAAACATAATAAATATTATTGAACAAATATGCAACGATACATTTGACATCGCTTCCCATGCTACCATTGTCTAAATTTAACATGCTTTACTAGCTCTGTATAAAAACACCTACCTCATAGCTCTGCTCAGCTTCTCGTAAGTCATGCCTGGATTGTTCTTTTTACGTCCCCACATCTTGGCAACAGCTTCAGACTGCACGAATCTGAACACTCCTGCTTCTTTATCTTCCCATCTCAATAATGTTGGGTTCAAACTAGGATCTTTTAATAAGTCTCTCACAAATTCCCACAAATGATTACCCTTTGAACCTTGACCTACACGTCGTCCCTTTTTAGGTTTTGGTTCTATTGGGGACACTGGTTCGTCCATAAACACCCCTTCGTCACTCGATACACTGGATTGTGGGCGTGTTCGGTGATATGGCGGTAATAATGGAATGTCGGTACAGGAATTATTTGATAGTGACAAAAATCGTGAGCCGTCATTGCTGATATCGCTTGATCGGTCAGATTCTGGAAATAAAAATAGAAGCCATTAAGCTTAATTTTGTAAATAATATAAAATGAAATATTTGATTCTATCTATATAATTTATTTACCTCCACTATTAAATATTGTTAAAATTGTAAAATTGTAAAATGTATTATGTAAGTTGTCGTTCAAGCATCATTTTACTATAGTAAAAATCCAGCCTTAAGAAATCATCAAATTATTCTCAATTCACTGGTCAAGAATAAATTAAAAGGACACAATTGATAAATGACTTACCATCTTCACTGATATAATCTAAGACTTGATCTCCGACTTGTAAGAATGCATCAGGGATGTTAGATGGGTCGTCGTCAAAGGGTATCCACATGCCTCCGATCTGTACCTTTCTCATACCATCCATATCATCAATCTTTGTTACAAGGTTTAAATTCTCCTCTAACATTTCTAAAAAAAAAAAATTATCAAAAATAAATAAAGGACAATTAATTACTCTTCTTCAAGTAAATTGCCGAAAAAAATGTAGCTTTCCTCTTTTTCCCTTAAATTGTTTGAGTTATTCTCTTGTTCACTCTCTTTGTTATTCTAATCACTAATTTTTAAACTACAGCTTCATAAAAGTAATTGAATTTATAGTGATGAAAATGTTTTGTAAACTTACTTTCTGTTCGTGTATCTATGTTGACGGGTTCAATATTTTCTGAGATTTGGTACATTTTGTAGAACTCTGGAACATTCGTGTTCAAATAATCTGTTGTATAGTCACATGGTGCAGGTTCAATAAAACGTCCTGAAATCATAAATAACCGAGAACTGCAAATGATGTACTTAACTTGTAAATAACAGTTTATTGTATAAAGTTATTCCTAATTTATGTGTAAATCTAGACAACATTTTGTGAACACTCTCGACGTAAAATGACACCAAAAATGATTTATCAAACTGTTTTAATTAGTCTGCACTACAGAAATAAACTTTTATCTTTTTTGTCACCCATTCATTATATTTCATGGATTTTGAACAAAAAAAGCATTAACCTGAAGAAATTTACCTTGATTAAGACAACTACGGAATGTGTCGTACAAAGACTTTCCATAATAACCATCACAGTCAAGGAAATCGGCCAGAGTCATTCTGCAAAGCTGAGACCCGGTAATGTTCTGGAATTTCTCGCCTCTGATTGGTGATTCACTTTCTGGGAACAGTTCATCAGCAACATAGTACACCCAGTCTAAAACTTCCCTGCTTTCCCAATGTTCTGGATGTTTTCGTGTCCAGCTCAATAATTGTGTATTTTCACTTTGTTCAGTGTATTCTGAAAAACAATTATCATCAAGAATATAAATACCATTTAAAAATTTAACTTTTTTTAGTTTTTAACTTTAATATTTTCAAATAAAAATCATGTTTTGTTATTTATGAAAAAAATTTCTTTCAAGTAATTAAATTGATTCAAACAGTCATCAAAGTATAATAAATTTAGTATATATTTACCCATTTTGGTTGATAAATCCATGAATGTTTTAGTTTCGTATTCTGCTGATGGACTGCAGCAGCCGTATATTTTCTCTTGTTTGATAATCATTGGTTCTTGTTCATGGAAAGACAACTCGGATTCTGACATGTCGCTATGGTAACCTTCAGATGGAACCTTCAAAAACAAACGCAATAATTGTTCAGTTAAATTCATTTCAAACAAGTCTTTATAAACAACGAGCTGATCACTTCACAAGTGTGGGAGCAAATGAACAAAATTAAATTAAAACACATATTTTATTTAATTTTGAAAAATTCAAGAAACTGGATTAGATATTCGGGGAAATGATTTAAAAATTAAATAAGATTACAATTCTCATAGACTATAAGATATAATCCTTTATTTATATTTTGATAAATCCATTATGAATAAAGCATGATTGACCTTTAACCTTTGTCTACCTTTTCAAAACTATATGTTAATACAATAAATGTGTGTAAGTTTTCTTCACAGCATCACATAATAGAAGCAAACCATCCATGCATTATTGTAGGTAATTTGTATTGATTTTTATTTTTTATTTTCATTTCGCCAATCTACAACATTCTTCAAATTATTGATTATTTCATATTTTTTTCTTTTATCCTTTATACGTTTGTTTATAATTGAATTATACTTACTATTTGTGGAGATGAAGCCATATCAATGAGATCGTCCTGACTTAGAGGGAACTGTGGTGAAATGGGTCTGAAATACATAGAATGGTAACGATGTAAATCTCCTATGTCAGTAGTATAACTAGTTATAGCACTCATACTGTACATTATATGATTAAAGTCCGTTAGTCTGAGAGAGATGTTGTATAGATGGTCACTTATTGCACTGTATGAAGTAAGCTTATAAGTCCAAACGTTTTATAAGATTTCGGTCTCTTTACACCGTTTTCTCATTAATTACAAATAACAACTATGAAATCTTACGGCACGCGGCATCATTTTATAAACCGACAGCCCTCCAATAATCAAAAGACATTAAAGGCCTAAAGCATTTGTAAGATTGTAACCAATATATGACTACAAAGTTTTCGGAGTTCCATCCCACGTTTTCTACGACGATTCTACCCGAAATTCCTGTAGGCCATATATCTACCTGTCGTAAGTAAAACTTTGATTGATCATTTGACAAGAGCTTTAACACTGTAAACAGGCCAAATCTTCGAAAACTCTAATCGGAATCATCTTTAAAATTGAAAAATAGCCTCTGGTCATTTTATGAATTTTATGTAGATATGATGATCCTTTATGCAATTATCTGTGCATAAAAACGGATCACTGTTTACTTATTAATAAGATAACATCACGCTTAAAAATGTCAAAATTTTAAAATTTCCTGAAAAAAGTGTAGGATTTGATGTTAAAATGTCAAAGTGCATTTGGCATTTATCGATTAATAAGACATGGCGAAGATTAGCATCACGAAAATCGATGGCAATATTAGGTCAAATTATGTTGCGTCTTCAGATTATTGTTTTCAATCATTATATATGCTATCACTAGATATTTTGTATATATATGTTCATTGAAAGCAAACTACTCTTCAGTGCAGACTTAAGTAATGATACATGTAAAATGACTTCAGTTTAAATTAGAATATCAGCAAATATTAATGTCTCTTTTGTTTTTGTAGAGCTGCCATTACAAAAAGGATAGAGTAAAACAGCATGTTTATTCATTAAATTACTTCAGAAGAATAATTATGAAATAAAAAAATAAATAAGTTTATAATTCAGATAATATTCATAAACTATTCTAAAAATTTATAAATGAAAAATGTTTAACACTAAAAATCAATTATCTGTCATATGCAAAATATAATAAATAAATCACATACCGATTATTAAAGATGCTTTTGACTGCTGATGTTGCAGACGGTTGACAGAATATTTTAAAATTAACACTTTACTATCCTACATTTAATTCATTTGTAATATTTATATGTGTATTTAGTTTACTATATACAATCTGAAGCCACGTGATACAGAAATATTGGATTGAAGGGGAAATTCCCGTTCTGAGTACAGTGGATCTCATTGGTCTGACGTGAACTGCTATTTAGGTCATCGATTTGGCTTTTTAACTAGCTGTACAGCATTATTGTCTAGTCTTAACCTTGGATGATTGAGTTACAAATAACGTTGCTTTAAGTGTCCATTCATAAATTACTATTTTGTGAAATAATTCGGATAAAAACAAATTATTTTATTTTCAATAAATATAAATCGTATTCCCTTTAAATAGTATTGCCCTGGTTTTAGGTCAGTCAGTAAGGACATAAACAGGTGGAGTGTGTTGTGGTTTTATGACAATGATACAAGCTATGAATTATACATAAAATATACATGTAGGTTATAACATAGAAATGCAGTACAGTGGATTGTTTTTTAAAGCTTAGACTTTAAGCTAAAAACGGATTAAGGGTACATGGTAATGAGCTGGCATCAACCATACAACAATAACACAGAAAAGAAATCTCAAGGTCAACGTATAATTGTCAATCATAAATTCTAATTGCTTATTGGAGAGTCCCTTTTGATTGATTTAAAAAAAAAGGGGGGATGGCATATTCATGTTTTAATCTTGCTAGTACGTGGTATGTATTTCCCTTGTTTACGAAACTTATTCCTGCAATGGCTTGCATTTCATTTTCATGCTATTTTGTCAGTTTTCGTAAAAAATATTTCTTTTCAATTATCAGCAGGCAAGCATATTTTTTTTTTTCAAAATCCTTCTACCCGCCCCCTATAATAGCAAAACTAATGGTCATCCCTTAGGGGGACGACCATTTAACCTCAAAGGTAGGTTGGGGATGGGATAATGTTTTTTCCTAAAAAAATATTCTGATTCCCAAATTATGATATAAAAAAATGTGTTTGCAGAGGACAACAAAAATACTCTGAATCCTAATACCTTGAAGATTTTTTAACAAAATAGTTTGATTGTTAGCGTGGAAAAAACTAAATAAAATTCTCTGACAGAAAACCATACACCCTCCGTTTGAAGGTAACAGATGCGCCCTTGTGCAATTTATTAAGCCTTCAACACTACTAAAGGCCCATGTAAGTTAACAGTTGATACTTTCAATATTCAGTACTAAAATTTCGTAAATGACATAATTAAAGTAACATAATTAAAGTCAAATCAACCTATTTTTCCATCAATTCGTGCAATAGTACAAAATTCATGCATTTTAGAACTATTGTAGACTAACTTTAATGACCTTTTAATTTTTTTTAAAAAGAAAAGAAACTATTAAAAAAATATGACAAGAAGTCGATAGACATTTTTTTTTTATTAATCTATAATATAAACTCAAACGTGATTGCATAGTTGTAATAACAAACGTGATTTCTTTTTAGGTGCAATTTAAATATTTGAATGCATTTTTTTCACAATTTGTTTTTAAAAATACTTATTTAGGGTGCTCCTATAGCGTGTATCGTGAACAACTGCCAGCAAAGAAATTCTTTCAATTCAATTTGACAATGAACGGCAAAAAGGGGATATTTGTTAAACAAACTAAAATCAATTTTATCAGCTTATAGATTGGTTTACGATACCTGTATTTTTAAACTCTATTGTACAGGTACGAATCAGCTGACTAGGGAAATCTACCTAAAAACTGATCAAGCGAGGTAGGTACTAGACGTATCTCGCTGTTTGTAAGCTATAATTATCAACGATTATAGAACTAAAAGCTGAGTGTATTGATGTACAATGTTAAAGAATTTCAGAAAAAAAAACTTGCTTTGACAATAAAAAGTGTTTATGCAATCTAGTACATCATAGGTGCCGATATATTATATCTATATGTCAGACTAAAATGACATCACCAGGGCGTAATGTTAAATTCTAGGGTTGTTAACTAATTTATTTCTTTATAGAAGTTTAATTTCCTAAACAATAAGATTTTTTTTTCATTGCAATAAAATTTGAAATACTTTGTTTATCAATAAAAGCATTAGATACTGATATATCACAAATGAAGTTCTAGAACTAAGAGACAAATGTAACTAGATTGTGTAATGGTGAAATAAGGAAAATCGCATCACGGTTGGAGGCAAAACTAACCGAACATTAAAACCCACGATTGTTTACTTAGACCACATTGTATAAGATATGCAATGATGTCAGATTTAAAATAAAATTCGAGAGTGAAATTATAAAAGTCCTTGATGGAGTGGTGCTTGTTTAACGTCCAGTGGCAAATATTTCATTCGTGCATTTAAGGACAAAAATAATTTCCCATAACAAAACAAAACCATATATCAGTCATAGTGCATCTGCAGTACAACAGTTTCAACATGATTTGTTATATAGTCATAAAAATAAGAAAATGTTGTATGATTGTCAATTTGAGAAAACTATACACTAAAGTTCAAATGTATGTCCTTCAGGGATTGATTTGTCTGTGAGGTCTCTTGCAATAAGATATTGATCATCGAATTCGTAATTGGTTTGATGCAAAATTATGTTAAATTGTTTATCTTTTTCGTTCAGTTTTGTCACATTTATAAAAAAAAAAAGAATTTAAAAAAAAGAATAAACGAAAAAATGAGAAAAAAAAAATGAAAAAAAAACGGCTTTGAAAAGGCTTATCATTGACTGCTGAGAGGATATCGGATGAATTTTAAGACTTTGTTTTACTTATTGTTTTAATCGTGCTATCAGGTTTATCGATATTGATCAGTAAATAAATCCATGATTTATGTATATTGGAGAAATTAGTGTAATAAATACATACATTATTGTAAATATTAGTATATTACATCTTTTGAACTATATATCCTGCAGGCTACACAGATTATTCAAAAACATTGTGAAACACCTGATACTTTTAATCGTAAATATTTTTATAATACACACTTTGAAGTGTAACTTCAGGCATACTTTTGTAAGTATAACACCAACACAAAATTCAAATATTTAACTTGATATAAAAACAAAAAAATAAAAACAAATTATTCCCTTCCTAGAAAGCTTGAACAATAAAGAAGCAAAGTCCTCCACATGACCGCATAAACATAGTTCTATAAATGAAACTGAAGTACACTGATACAGTACAATTGTATTGATAATAAATGTAGGTGTATATAGACATTTGTACAAATTTATCTATGTTTCTAAGTATCTATTTAGCAACATAACACTTATACTGATAGAATTCGACACGGAAAATATCCCCCTCAAGAATCATTATTTATTCAACAAGGAGTTTTTCAAATGTCTGAACAAGCAAAATAACTGATTAAAATATACATGTCAGAAGATGTGGTATGAGTACCAATGAGACAACCATCCACACAAAAAGCATGATTCGCATTAAATTGGTCTTCTTTCAATAAAAAAGTTCAGACAAAGTCAAATGATGCAAAATAAAGCAACTTTAAACAGAAAATTACAATCCCTATTGACAAGTTGTAGAAAAAACAAGGATTAGAACAAAACCTTTCGTTAGTGTTATGTCTTGCTTTGTTCACATACCAGACTATAAGTGTTCCTCGTTTCTTGTTTTTTCATATAGATTAGACCTTTGGTTTTCCCGTTTGAATGGTTTTACCGACTAGTAAGTTTTTTGGGGCCCTTTATAGCTTGCTTTTCGGCGTGAGCCTAGGGTCCGTGTTGAAGACCGTACGTTGACCTATGTATAATGGTTTACTTTTATAAATTGTGACTTGGATGGAGAGCTGTCTCATTGGCACTCATAGCTCATATTTTCATATCTATAGAACACACATATTTTAAACAGTATATGTATAACAATAATACCGAACTCCAAGGTAAATTAAAAAGGGAGCAAAACAATTCTGACAAAATCAAGAGTTACCAATCAACGTTCCGATTGAAAAGCATTTGTCATGTTTCTGACTTGGTACAAGATTTGTCTGAATAAAATAAAAGGTCGCTAAACCTGGTTTTTTTTTAGCCTAACTTCATATTTGTATTAGGGTTGTTTACATATATATCTGCTATATTATGAAAATCAGCATGATTAGGTGAGCAACCCAAACAGACATGAACGGTATAAGTGACATTAGTTGGAATCAAACAGCTAAAATTGTGTAAATATACATCACAAATGCCCCCGCAACATTCTGTATGTGCAAGTCACAAGTCACAAGTCACGATCGTCTTATTCAGGGATTGGACGTTGGTTGCTGTCGATCTTAATTATTCATTTCATTATTTGTTTGGCTTCTCGTTTGATATGTCATTTCTGGCCTTGTATAGCTGTGGACTTTAAAGTGAGGGTTTTGGTCATTGTTAGAACACAGTGACCTATATGACTGCTCATTGTTAAAACACTATACAGTGACCGATATGACTGCTCATTGTTAAAACACTATACAGTGACCGATATGACTGATTCAGTTGGCTTGCGTCGTGTTTGTTTGATTCCCTCTGTACATTCGGAATATACAAATATTTTAACATATATTTTGAAATGAGTTAAATAACTGATGGGCTCAAAGCAGTTTATTGTCGATTAGTCTTAATTGTAAACAATGTTATAGAAAGTGTTAAACCGTTTTTATACTTTACATTTCCATTTTCTTTTTTCTTTGTTTAAAGATTTTATAAAAAAATGCTTTGTTTGAATGATTCAGAAAAATAATCTTTGTTTGAATGATTTTATAAAACCGACTATTAATCAAGTATGTTCCTTTTTCCTGCACTTACACTTAAAGAAAGAAGAACAAATAGTAGAATACAGCAATGCATTTATAAGATATTAAGATTTCAATTGTATTACATGCAAACAATATGTTTATAATTTCCGTACTATAAATTTCCTCTATAAAAGAAACAAAAAACAATGTACTATTTATATCTTCCGTACTGTAAATTTCCTCTAAGGAAATAAAAACATTAGCGATAAAAAGATTATTCCATTCTTATGCAAACTCGGATTAAAATATTAGTAGAATGTATACCTTCGTTGAATACAAATAAGGTGTGTAATTGTTGATTGTATATAATGTCTCAGATAATTTTCTCAACTATGGCATTGTAACGGACGACATCAAAAGTTCAATGTAGGATAAACAACTTAATTCACATAGTTGTTTCACTGACCCCGACCCCCTCTTCACTTAATTAGGGAGAAATTGATTGACCAATATGGATATATGTAAAATCGATGTCAGATCAACAAAACTTGCAGCAATGTTTACCCCACTCTAAACTAATTGAAATATTTATTTCTATCATACTTTGATCTTTTGATGTCGTCCCTAAATGTAGCACAACCATGCCAAAATAAAAATGTTTTTGTTTGTTTATATTAAATGCTATTATTTTGTTGATGTATATTGCTATTATATGTATATGAATTGTTTGTGTTTTTTCTATTGAGAAGTGCCTTTACTGACATATACAATCTAAATGTCAAGCAATTGAACAGATAAAGTAAATGATAAATAAGTGAATGAGATATCATTACGTGAAAACCAAATTCCTACATGCACTTCACAATAGCCCCCCCCCCCCCCCCCCCAAAAAAAAAACAACAACAAAAAAAACCCTTACTTTAGAGGTGTCTTGGCCTCAATGACACAGTTTTATAAAGCTTTAACATGTACAAAAACTAATGATAACCCACTGTGAACTGAAAGTTTATGACGGCCCTAAAAAAACACCGATTAGAGCAGAATTCTTTGATAAATTTCGGTAAAGCTACATCTATATATTTTAATTCAAAAACCTGAATATCAACACATATACATGTATATTGTCTTATTCTGTAAAAGTATAGTTGTCTCTTGAGCCAAATATTTATGACACCATGGTGCCATAAAGCAATTAAATTATATTTACAAGCTAGAATATAGCTGCAGGCTACACTGGTACAGTTTTGTGAAATTTGTTAAAAAAATAAGTCCACAAAAACCCCATCTATTTTACTAATTCTTAACATATCCATGAGGTTTGATTTGTTTTACCGCATGCATTTTCAATCTGTAATATGAGTTAGTTATACATGTAACCCTCATGAAAAGTTGGCCTAAGATGTGTTTTAACTATTTTTGTAGGTTCATGTTGGTCGTATAACTCATTCACTGTTTCGGTTTAAATGAACTCGGCTTTCAAATATTTGGCTTGTGCGTTCCTGATGAAATTAAATTAAAAAAAGCGCTTCTGACGCAAGAAATGTATATATATTAACGTGTTGTGTTCATATCTTAACCATTTGATATTGGTCTCGTATATTTTAAAATATGTTATTTTATTGTCAAAATAATACATGACAAAACGATAGAACACAAGTTATATTCGGTTTGGGCGGATATTTTTGCGTCTTTCATAAAATCATGTCAGTGCCGGAGTAAAACAAAATTCACATATATTTCTGACAATCCAAATTGAGCGACGTCAGATAAAAAGGTTTATATTAGTTTTCTCAGCCATTTATCATATTTTGATAAGTATGTGAAAGCGGTTATTCCTTTCGGGAAAAAAGTCGTTTTCTTCATATATATTTATCAATAGTGAATTTTAAGTTCACACTAAGTTCTTTAACTATAATAATTGTGTAATTGTTTAATTTAGAAGTAACAAATCTATTTATTGTTAAAACTACAGAGTCTTTCAAAGAAATAAGATTCTACGTTTCATTTCATTTAAGCTTATCTGATGATCTCACGGAAATTTGATTGTATGGATTCTTGTAAAATAACAATGATAAACTGTTTCTTTTGTTTTATTATTCACACGGTTGGTTTACTGTGAGTACTTAATATGTTGCAACAACCATATTTATTTTTGGTGGAAATTTTTATCTGCTTCAAAGAATTGATAAGTCCTTCTTAAACCTCAAACCTTTCCCTTTGTTTATTAGAATGTTCATATTTTATCTGTGGTAACTTATGTTTTAAACTGTTATGGCACAATAAAGAATGCCACGAACAAATTAAATCAAACATAAATATAAAAAAGAAGATGTGATATAAATTGTAAATGAAACAACTCTTCACAAAAGACCAAATGACACAGAAATTAACAACATTAAGTTGAGTTGTATAATTACTGAACTATATAAAATCTTTATTATTTGTAATAGCTCCAAATGTTCATGATTGTATTTACATGTAGTGGGGGTAAAGCATGTCGTTCTAGAATGGAAGGTCACAATTACTTCTGATCAAGATCAGTACCTAAGTCCTTACACAAAACTAGTATGGTTATCATTTTAATGTAAATTCACCTGCCTTATCATAATTAATTACAAACTTTAAATGAAATATAGCACTTCATAAATTGATTAAATCAAAATGCTTTTCTGAATTGACCTTCAGCAGCAACGATTTACCACAAACATTTGCAAGCCAGAGTTGTACAAATAGTTTGAGGGATATGTCACCAAATAGGACAGAAGAACACTTTTCAATTCCCTCTAAGTCAATTTGCCTGCGGGAGTTGAAACCTCAGTTTCTTATAATTCAAAAATGTATTCAAGTTTAATTTAGGAAAGGTAAACTTTGAATAATGTCAATGCTAAATCACTGACTGAGTTTATGATACCATCATCAGTCCATCAGCTGCGATATCGACCTAGAACTAGCATATGAAAAAAAGTAAAATCACAAAAATGCTAAACTCCGAGGAAAATTCAAAACGGAAAGTCAATAAGAAAATTCCTGACTTGGTACAGACATTATAACATTATAAGATTTTTGAGTCAAAATAGCTTTTCTGAATTTACCTTCGTCAAATATTAAATACGTATTTTAATTGCTATCAAAACATTGCTTACAACAAAAGTGTTATGGTCATTCCTTTCGGATAATTTGTAGTAAAGAGGTCACAAAGTTCTGAATGAGAGACATTTAAAAACTGACCTTTCATAACTTGGTCATATTTAATTCGCATAGTTTAAACTGGAAGTACCAAATCTATTTTTAGTGGAAATTTTCACCTAAACTTCAAAGAATTAGAAAATCTGACCTTCTTAGCCCTCAATCTTTTTTCTTTGTTTATTAGTATTTCAAAATGTGTGTTCGTTGTGCGAATTTATGTTTGTTATTATCAGGACATAATTTACATAGATACGGAGAACTAAAATCAAAGAATTGTTTTGAAATTAAAAAGTATAATTACTGAAGTTTATATATACCAGTACTTCTTAATTTGTTAGAGTTCCCCATGCTGACAATTATATTAAATATTTAGTGAAGGTAAATACTATTAATCGTTGAAGGTAGGTTACAATTTGCTCCGATCAAATTCATCACCTGGAACAAAACTATGCTGACTAGCTATTTGAATGTGATTTGACTAGCCCTTCTAGATGTATACTTCACTTTAGACTGATAACTTATGAAATTCTTGATGTTTGGAACGATAACAATTAGGAATGCTTTCTCGAGAGTTATTATTGTTATCATTTTATTGATAGGTCTATAACTTGGCCATATGATACTGGTATCTGTCATTCGTTCGTACGTCTGACTATGACACAGTAATAATGTAACTGCTTTATAGTATTACATACTCATCAATGATTATTTCTCCTTGATTCTTCTTTAGTATTAATTCAACTCATCATAGATTCCCGGCTTTAAATGTTATATGCCAGACGCGCGTTTCGTCATCAAAATACTCAACAGTGCATCTCGAATAAAACAAGTTAATAGTTCCAAAATATGTGCTAAGTTAAAGAGTACCCTAAAATTCCATATGGTTTTGAAATACAGCTCAGATAATATTTTGCTGGGGAAGAACATCTTTAGTATTTCAAACATTTCAAAATTTAGCATGCATGTAAACAATTAATTACACTAGCAACACGATAGCATCGATCTGCACGTCAACATATTAAAACATTTGTTTTGTAAATATGGGTAAACAAACACACGCTATACAAAATATTTTTGAATAACACATATAGAACTTTATTTCTTTTAACATTTAGTGCTATAACCACAAAACACCTATTTATCTCTTAAGGTGGCTCGTGGGTACAAAAATTTCCGCAAAAAAATAATCCTTTATTTTTTTATTTTAAATATTATATTTTACACTATTAGTAATCACTTTATGATATGGTACAAAAAACAACCCCATAAAATTGATTCGGTTTGGCCCCAGATGACTTTTTAAGATGTTTATATCATTGAAAAAGCTCCAAATCATCTCCCTTTGGTGCAAAAATGCAAGTTTTTGGCATTAAATTTGAAATATCTTTTTTAACTCATCGGTGACCAATATGTTTTATTATTGTTTTCAAATAAGCTGTACAAAAACTAAATAATTATAAGATTTAAGCGATTTCTGTAATTAGGTTATTTATTTATTTCAATATTACCTCTATTTCTCCTATTAGTTCAACAGAAAAAAGGGACATTAACAAAAATGTATGCTTCTTCCAGAGGCAGATTGTGAGCTTAAATGAACGGTGACCCCATTTTTTTATTTCTTTTTTCTTTTAAGTATATGATAAAGTTCATTCAGAAAACAATATAGCGAAATCCTATATTAGAAAACAAAATTGATTTATACCCAGGAGCCCCCTTAAATATATATCTTCGCTTTTTAAAAACCAGAGTAGTTATGTAAGAGCGTAAAGCATGACATGCAGTTAATGTTATAAGTTCCATAACTATTATTTTTAAACATTTTAATTATTTACTGTATCATAGTAATGACCTTGTTTTATATCTATTTATCGGTTTTTAAAATACAATTTTATATCAATATTCCAGTTTTGGGAATAGTTACGTTTGAAGTTCATACGGTTTTCTTTATAGAAAAACAAAGGATATGGGGGTATCTATCTATGTCACAAAACTAATGCATAAACAACAATATCAAGAAAAACACAAACAAAAAGCAAGGGAACAGCGTTTTTTATTGGTGTTCTTCGTCTCAAAAATAGTTTTGTTTTATCTTTTAATTGAATGTTAGAGATTTGACCATCAGTATACACCTGTTGCTCCTCATTCACTACATTGTTCCAATATTTATCAAATAATGGAAAAACACATTACTTCTAATGTTTAATTATTTGGCATAGGAATTCAAAAGATTTAAACACGCTTTTTGATATGAATTAAATGTACTACCAGCTCATTGATATTTCCGTTAAATTCCGTCCGCCTTTTGAACCATGCAACCTAGTTTATATTTCCTAATTCCGGGTACCTTGGAAATTTATGTTCTATTTATATAGGAAATTTTCATCGGTTAGGGGAATGTTTTGACATCACGTTCACATTATAAATTCAATAACACCATTAATGAGGCTATCATGATTTATACAGTTTGTTGTATACAGTTTTAAAATATCAAAATACATTATGTTCCTTCTGTGTCATTTTGGTCTTTTGTGGATAGTTGTCTCATCTGCAATCATACCACATCTTCTTTTTGATATTGACAACGCCATAGCTAAAACATACAATGACAAACAAACAATTAATAGTACAGAAGACACAACACGACGACGAGTCTTATGTAAACGAAACTCGCGTCTGGCATATAACAGTATACGCCTGTTACCTTTGATAAATATTTACGACACTGGATCGATCCCACTGCTGGTGGACGTTACGTCCCCGAGGGTATCACTAGCTTAGTAGTCAGCACTTGGGTGTTGACAAGAATATAAATTATATGGTCATTTTTATAAAAGTACTGTTTGTAAATATGATTTTTTCAAAAAAGTAAGGATTTTCTTATCCCAGGCATATGTGTGTTACATTTTGGTGTTGTATTTCTGTTGTGTCCTAGTTCTCTCATACTTGATACGTTTCCCTCAGTTTTAATTTGAAACCCGGATTTGTTTTTTCTCTATTGATTTATGAATTTCAAACAGCGGTATACTTCTGTTGTCTTTATATATTATCTTAGTCATATTTGACACAACGTTTTGGAATTTGGGTTCTAAATGCTCTTCAACATTTTTGCTTGTATTAACTATTTTGATCTGAGCGTCACTGATGAGTCTTATGTAGACGAAACGCGCGTCTGGTGTATTAAATTATTAGCCTGATACCTTTGATACCTATCAAGTTGTTTTTGTCTATGTTGTGTGTTTGTTAGACTGTTCATCTTTATAACAATCTTTTGCCGATAAAGTTTATATTTTACATTTTATATTTTACTTTTTCTAAGACATGGTGTCCCTTTTTGAACCCACAGCTCCTCGGGAATTATAGCTATGTGTTGGTTTTGGCGTTCTTGATGAAGATAAATTGAGGAAAACAATTTCAGGCGAGCCTTTATAATAAAGCATTATTTACATTTTGTATATAACAAAAATATGAATTTTAAAGTTATGATTTAAGTATAAAATATACTTCACTCCTGTTCAATCTGTATAATGTGTATAGTTGTCCGTACATTAAAAAGTAAAATTACAAAAAATGCTGTACTCAGAGGTAATTGCAAAACGGAAAGTCAAAAATCAAATGGCAAAATCAAAATCTCAAACACATCAAACGAACGTATAACAACTGTCATATTCCTGACTTGACATTTATCTTTGTAAAATATGTGGATCAAACCTGGTTTTATAGCTAGCATAAACGCCCACTTTTATGACAGTCGCATAAAAGTCCATTATTTGAGAACGATGTGTGAACAAACGAAACAGACATAAAGTAAAAATGTAAAAAAGGGCGGTACAGCAATCAACATTTTTATTATAATCTTAATTGTTTTAAAAAAGAACAAATAAGTAAACCCATGTTTGTTTGTTTTTCGAAAATTGTACGTAATAAACGTGGTTACATACTATTTTCATCAATTAGTTGTATAATACGTTTTCCAAGTATGATGATTAACGTTCTTTTACGGATATGGGAACCACACATCCGTGAGAGGTATGTTTTCCTGTGACATACACCGCACACCAACACTCTTGTATTAATAATTATGGGTATATACAATGTATAAGAGACAATAATATATATTTGATCTTGTATGACTATTCGATCACTCAGGTTTTTTTGAACACTTGTGCTAAATATTAAATACAACCCCTAAAAACAAGAAAAAGCTGCACAACTTAAGAAAAACCAATCAGCAAACTCTTCAACATCATTGTTGACAACATTTTTTTAATTCAATATAACACCAACTAATATGAACCAGAAAAGTTTTCAGAATTACAGTCATCTACAAATCTCTTTTATATCTTAAAAAAAATTCATATGATTGTCCTCTTAACATTGAATTATAATTTTGTATAAGAAACAAAAAATCAACATTTCTGTACAAAATGCATCATGCCGATATTTGTTTATACTAACAAGCGAATGCTTATATTTATTTGTTTATACTATTACATTGATATTTACCCAGTTGTTCAATAATATTTTCTATTTTTTATTTCACTATGTTACTACTTTGTAATGGCGTGTTTTTAGATGTTCACGTCAGTTTATTATTGTTTATTACATAAATACAACGTTTTGTTTTCAAATGATTATAAATGGCTTTTTATATATACTGGAAGCTATTTTGTCAATACAATGTAACTAACTCTTCTTTTCAGCCTACACAATACGGCCAGAAAAATGGCTTCTTGTTACTAGGCAATATGGTTTCTAACTATTTCTTCTTTAAAATCTTTATGCCATGATCAATAACAATGTTTTTTTTCTCACTAAGGACGTTTATTTCTACCTTTTTTTATAACATCCCCATGACACGGTCAGTGAAAGCGGCGTTTTAATACTGAACACGTTTGATTTTAACTATATCTGTCTTTTCTATATATGTATTTTCTGTGTTTTAACGCCACTTTTAGGCACCGTGTTGGTGCAATTTCGTGACGGTCAGATTTATTAATGGAGGAAGCCGGAGTGACAAGAAAACCACTGAACCTTTTTTTTTCAATGTTCATGGCTCAGTCAGTAAAAGCGGCCTTTTGTAACAGGACTCGGTGGTTTCTAACTTTTTCTTTTTTTAAAACCATTATGGCACAGTCAGTAAAAATGACATTGTGTCACTGTACACGGTGTTTTTAGTAATTTCTCATTTTAAAATGTAATGGCACATCCATTAAAAGCGGTCTTTTATAACTGGACACTTCTTATGCTAACAATTTGTTTTTTAAAACCCGATTGACACGGTCAGTTAAAGCGGCGTTTTCATAATGGAAGGGATAGTTTGTAACCATGTTTCATCAAAGCCTTAATGACACTTTCAATTGAAGCGGCGTTTTCATAATGGAAGTGATAGTTTGTAACCATGTTTCATCAAAGCCTCAATGACACTTTCAATTGAAGCGGCGTTTTGTAACTGTTTACGTTTTCACACGTTTTTGAATCATTTAATCCATCAAAGTGACAAATCACCGTAAAGACGTTATATGTACTAATTACATGTACCTATGGGGCAGGTCGTCAGTTAAAGGTAAAATATCACGATTAATTTACATGTTCAGTTTACATATCATTTGTACCTTTCAATCTACATATTCCACGATATAAGAAACGCGCTACTGTATTAAAAAAAGGTTAATATCTTACAACTTCTTTGTCGAGTGTTATCTTCTAGTCTCCAGGAGACTGACTGGAGGTTTTCATTTATGCTCATGGATAATATGGAAACAGAAAATTATTGTGCATTGTGCATTCTAATAACCGATCGTGCGAGGGCTGTATAGCCAGTCAAGGTCATTAAAAACTCCAATCCGCATCATTATCATCTATTGGATACTATAGGATTAAACATTTAATAGACGATCATATCAATAATTGGATAGATAACTACATTGTATGACCCAACAAAGGTGTAATACAAAGTGAAAGGCGCTTTTGATATGTTTCTAAAATACTAGTAGATACATACAAATGTATATAAATATGTTCAAGCAGAAAGATTTAAACCCATGCGAAAAATATATAAACCAACTGTAGCAAACGAAAACATTTTTTTATTTTAATAGCAATAATTTTATATTCGTCTTTCTCAGTCGGTATTTTTCTATGTAGTGGTTTGTCTTTTCGTCTATCGTTATGGTTGTGTCATCTTTTATCGGCTGGTTAGTTTTGAATATCCCTTGGTATTCCACTTCATCATCATCTTCCAATAATGGATATCAGTCGTAGACGATCGACTGTAAATACATATGCAAGTGGTGATTAACTGGTTGTCCTCAGGGCTTCAGCTGCATTGAGGCTGGCTTTGAAGTATTCAAAAGTGGCTGAGTTGGTCACCGTTAATGGCAGATGGTTACAATTCTGAAAGTAGGATTGTTTATACAATTATGTTTTGGTGTAGATTTGCCTTAGTGTGTGTGCACCTCTGGCTCGGTTGTAACTTTTGTTGATGATACTGTCGGTGTCTGGTATGGAAATCATACCATTGATGGACTTTTACATGATCAACAGGCGATGGTCCTTGTAATGATTACCATTTAAGAATCTGAATCATGTTGATGACACATCAAGAAATTATATCTATGGAGTTATCACAGACATAACCGGTTCCTCCTTCACGTACTTTGTCGAGGAGGTTTATGTCTTCGACTTTGTATCTTCCGCCTGTTTAAACGTTCAAAAGACATAGCCTAAACAATTCAAATTGAGATGTGACAAAATGAATCTGTTTAAATATTTGTATAGAATATCTTTAATGTTAGCAGTTGGTTTAGTATTGTCTAACATGTCTGGGAGAAGACTATATAAGTTTGATTAACATGTGTCTCATCCCTTTTGCACATTAACGCAAATAAAATATGTTTAGTAAACTAAAACTAAAATGTAACTAGAAACTTATCTTATCAAATGTCAGAGTTTTATTATTCTAGGTAAAAATTATCCAAGCATCGTTTTCTTCATCTTTTACCTGATTATTATGCATTTAAATTTCAAATTAAGAGAAGAAAACAACCAGGAAAGCATAAACTTTTTATTCATTTTATTATATAGACTGAATTATTACTATACTATGAAAGTGCAAGATACCGACATTAATTTGCAACCTTACCCATGCATGATTAAAATTTTACTACCTACATTGTTACCTTACCAAACAAAAGTACTATAACACATAACTTTTTAATGATTTTATGAACACCTGTGTGTCTTGAAGATAACTTTACATTTGGGTACTGAAATTTTCTCCAGTATCAATATTTATTTAATAGCATTCCAGGATAGAATATCTTGGGGCTTACTGTCCATTGTCATCGACCCAGTAGGTTTGTGATGCATCCGTGCACGTATAGCCCACCAGCAAACCAGTGGTAAATATATGTCAGCATTGACCTCAAACGCTAACCAAACCTTGGTACAGACTTATTCAAAAGGCATATAGTTACGATACTTTTGTTATGTCGTTAAGGATTGCACATTTTGGTATCAATATTGATTAACTCATAGGGTTTTTGCAGCGGAATTAAATAAAGGCAACAGTATTATACCGCTGTTCAAATTTCATAAATTGATAGAAAAAAAAACAAATCCGGGTCACAAATTAAAACTGAGGGAAACGCATCAAATATAAGAGGAGAACTACGACACAACAGAAACACAACATTCAAATGTAACACACATAGACACGAACTATAATATAACATTGGTCATTTTCATCAAAAACACAGTTGTTGGCATGATACTTCTAATATATTGTATGATGGAATGATACTTAATCCCTAACGGGAGGGATTGTGGTTGATATTCATATGATGAAGGCATATTTTTTTGAATCAGTTGAATTGAGGTCTGGAGTTGGCATGTCATTGAATGCTAGAAATCCTTTGTTAATGTATGTATCATTGTCATTTAGTTTCTTTCTCTTTGTTACCTACTGTGATAGCGGACTGGAACTTCTTTTACACTGAGTTCTACTACGCGTACTGCTATGTGTGTCTTTATTCGACATTGGCTAGAGGTAAAGGGGAGGGTTGAGATATCACAAAACATATTTTTAAAACCATTGTCAAACGTCAGGAGCCCTATGGCCTTTGTAAGTCTTGTATGTTATTTTTAAATCAAAGTTTAGTATGACGTTCATTTTCTCTGAACTAGTGCACATTTTTAGTTCGGGGCCAGCTGAGGTCCACCTCTGGGTGCGGGATCTGCTCTTCGCGTTGAATACTCATTGGTGGCCTTGGGTTGTTATCCGCTCTTTGGTCGGGTTGTTGTCTCTTTGACATATTCCCCATTTTCATTCTCAATTTTAAGCTTAGAAGAAACCAATACTGAAATGATACACTATATAGCTGATACATTGACCAGTTTAGCAATTTAAGGATGGACCGAGGGCCTTTGAAGTGTTGTTGATTGCTTTAAGTTAAAAGTCTAAGTTATTTTTGATATAAAGAATTTTATGACGTACAACCGGAAACCTGCTTACAGTTTGTAAATCCCCCTTTTTTTAACATTATCATTATTTTTTTCATTTGTTGTTGATTGTTTTATATTTGAAAAAAACAACAACGCTATATAATGGGTGTGAGTAGCATTTTTGTTGTTGACAATTTCTATTTTGTGAATTTTCTGGAAGTGGGTGTCGCCCATCTTAAGCCTTGGTACTTGCTGTCACATATAAAACCCGCTAAACATCTTCATATAATGCTGGTAAATAGATAAGGTAAATTCCCTAGATAAAATCTGCACGTTATAGTATACTAAATATACTTAGAACACTTATGTAAATGATCCCACTTTCCGATAATACAGTTCCTGACCACTTCTTTTTGAGTAGGTTTAGGTTTTAATATGTAAATAAGATACAGGAAACCTGACAAGGACGATAATCCGGTTATTTCCGGTTGTCGCCAAATATAGAAACATCAATGAAGAAGCTCCTGCTTATTATAAGAATATTTAACTTTAATATAGAATCCCCCTTGGAAGGCCAGATTTACCGCTGAAATTTTTTCACGACAGGGTCATTTAACGATATTCTTACAATATCAATTCAAAGGATTAATAACATTTCGGTGCATTTTAAAACAATTGACCTGAGAATAAATGAATCAAGTACTGTAATATTGAAAGATGTATGCAACTTCTTAGTATCTTATTCAAAAATGTATTGAAAGGAAATCCACAAAAGAATGATGCAACTGTCCACCATGCACATGGCTGAATTCAGAAGCTTTATATGTTATAAATGGAAATGACAAATGTTTTAATAATTCCTTGCGTTTGAAGTGCTTTCTATATAATCAATTTTTAGATATTGATATTTGATAGCCAGATGTGTATTCACACGAAGAGGTGAGCTATTTGATCAAGGCTACAAATCATTATTTCACTATCAATATGTGTAGCGTCTGTCAGAGATTTACAAAGCTTTTATCGTATATGTAGTTGTATGTGATCCCTCCCCTAAAACTGTGTTGTTTTATTGTTGTGATCTTAATATTTAACTATTTCAGATAAGGGCGACGGTTTGTTCTATTAAAACATATAAACCCGCTGCAATTGTTTGCAACTGTCCTAATTCAGGAATCTGGGGTGGTGTTCTCGAAGCTATCTTAGGATTAGGACGTGTTCTAAGTCTATCTTATGGCAAGTCTTTGTCCTAAGTCGAGTTCTCGAAGCTCTCTTAACTTTTGATATATCTCATTTTTCGTCCTAACTTTAGGACACCCAATAAGGTGTCTTAAGAGCATCCTATCTTCATCCTAGTGTAATAATGTTTGGGTTTCGCTTTTTGCTCATTATTTTACGTGAAAATGAACATGAAATGAAACGCACCATCGGTTATTAACTCGTATATAAAGAAATTGTGCATGATTTTAAACTTTGAACTTCGTGTTTCACGATATGATTACACAACAAATTTAATTCTCATTTCAAAACAAATTGTTTTCAAGTTTAAATAACAATCCTTTTTTATATAATAACATTGGTAATTATGCATTTAATTCAGTACATGTTATTATAAAATTCGTAAACAATTTTGTTAAAATTTTCGTCATTAATAAATGTTTTATCAAAAAATAACTTTAAAGATTTAAAATTTCGACTTAGGAAATGTTTAGGACGTCCTAACATAAGATTCGTCTGAGAGAGCTTCGAGACACAACTTAAGAGTGTCCTAAGTCGATCCTAAGTCCATCCTAAAATCGGACTTATCTATGACTTAGGACGAATCTTAGGATACCTTCGAGAACACCACCCCTGATGTTCAGCACTTGTTTTACACTAAACATCATGTCATTTGGGGGCCATTTAAAGCTTGCTGCGCCATGTGAGCGGAGGCTCCGTGTTGAAGACCATACCTTGACCTTTAATGGTTTACTTTAATAACTTGTGGCTTGGATGGAGATTTGTCTCATTGACACTCATACCACATCTTTTTATATGTTTTTGGTTTGCTTTAACGATAATAAAATGAAATGAAGTACATTCATGTATCGAATCTCATCTCATATGTCCCTTGTAAGTATACGCAAAATTGTAAACGAATGACGGTTTTAAACGCGCATTTTAAAAAATCATTTGTAACCACCAGTGTAATACCACTACGCAATAACAAACAGCTACAAACCCTGTTCCGGTTTTATAACTACACTGTACTTACTTATATCATCTATTAAATCAAGAACTGCTATTACCTCATAATTACATAGGTGGGACTTTGCTATACAAATCCTTGCCCCTCCAAAAAAATATTTTTGTTTAAAGACTTTAGGCATGCAGGCCGGTAAGTTTGGGTTAGTTCGCACTACATTTACAGGTGCCATAGTTATTGTTATTGTTTTCTACCGCGGACCAGGGGCCTGTTTATCGAAGCTCTCTTTAGGATTAGGACGTGTCCTAAGACCAACTTAGGACACATCTTAGTCCTAAATGGGTTTATCAAACATGTCGCAACTTAGGAAAATCCTAGGAATTGTCCTAACTTTAGGATACCAATTTAGGTGTCTTAAGATGGTCTTAGGATGGTCCTAACTTTAGAATACATTCGAATTTCGTTTTTTGTTCATTTTCACGCGTATTATTTTTAAAGCAGTAGTAACAATATTTGAAATTCTCCGTAATGATATGAATAATGCACGAGATTTGCATTTGAACTGTTAAAGAATGAAAAGGTGACACTTCGAATTCAACTCACCCAAAAACATGTTATAAATTTTACGTATTATATATCTTGTTTACAGGTAGATTGTTATTTTTTTTTAATTTTTGTGTCAAGTTTTGTTTCATAGGGTTTAAATGTACAATTAGTTTACAAAAAATATGTATTACCTTTAATTTAAAACTACATATGAGTTATTAGATTCTAATTAACCATATTTGAAATAAAATTATTGATAAAATACATGTTTGATATCATATATTTTTTTCATATTCGGTTTGTATTTTCTTTTCCGCCAATACTTAAGACATCAGTTAGGACGTCCTAGCTAAGATATTCCTAAGATAGCTTCGATGTGCATGCTGAGACGTGTCGTGAGTCGGTCCTAACTTTATCCTAACTTCTGTCCTAAGAAATTCTTAGGACCGATCTTAGGACAGTTTCGACAAACAGGCCCCAGGTAAATATGTTGGGGAAATACTCTAATTCGAGGCAAATAAAATTTCTTAAATAAAGCAAACCAGTCTTGAGGCATGCCAACACCATAATATGAATTCATTGGTGATATAGCCGACATTAAAAGTGCAAATGCATGCATTATTATTAAGAAACACTAAAACATAAAAAAACAAAAAAACATGTGATCATGTTAACGTTAATACCGATTAAATTCAGTGCATACTATAGGAAGTAAATATAAAGACATACAATTATTTTGATTTGATAATTGTACTTTTAAAAGTTAAATCGAACAATGTTTTGTCAACTAAACATTGAAAGTGCTTTTGCAAGGAAGTTAAGATATATTAAAAACTAGAAGATAAAAACAAAAAGTGGATGTTAATGAGAGGAAATATTCAGATTACAATTCTCTTGTTGAAATGAATTTCTTATTATTTTAAAATGCGTTTTGCTTGCAGATATATTTAAAGCTAAATTATCATGTACTTATTTTGAGGGGGAAACAATAAGCAGAATATAGTTATCCATAGGAATCAAATAAAATCTACACTGGTTATTGGTCGGGTTTGCGTTGATCAGTATTCAGTTTGTATGCAGATTCTTTTCAGACTTGTTTGGTTTTTGCATGAATTTTTTCTTCGACTTTGGAATCTAGATTTTCGCTGAAGTATCGTCTGCACTCTACTTGTTTAATGATAAACGAGGCACTGTAAATTTTTTAACGGAACATTTTAGTTGTTTGGTTTATGCGATAGTGAGAAATTTATATTCTTATGTAATAATGCAATGTTGATTATTTCGTTGACAAAACCTGCAACAATATTTACTGAGAAGAAACGGTATTTCATATCAATAGCATTGAACGAAACTATTTATTTTACATTTTGATGAAGATGTATATATATACAAATGTATGTAAACATCTCGTGATAAATCTTTTTTAGATTTCTGCATACTTCGCAGTTTAAAATTTTGGTTTCAGTGTTATTAGTGAGTTTTACTACAGGTTTTTGAAACTATTAAAGAGCAAATGATAAAATATTGAATGTTGGAACTTGATAGCTGTGGAATGTCGACATACTATGAAGCATCAAAACAAAAACATCGGAACAAAAGAAAAACATCAGTCATTTTTTAACCTGTATAATCTAAATAAAAGTTTTATGCTTTGTGCAAAAAATGATTTCATATTTGTTTATTTTCGTCCAACAACATCAGACTTTGGATAACATTGCATACTTTACATGTACGCATGTAGTTGTGTATTATAACCCTGTAGGCTAATGTACCATCATGTCATATGTACATGTAACACGCGTATCACGACATCTAATAATTAGTGTATGTCAATAGTATGGCAATACTGGAAAATTTACTTTTTAATTGATCACTTTTTAAATTAACAAGATAAAAAAAGATATTGACAGAAAGTATTGTTTCGTTGAATTCAAAAACTCTGACATGACGAGAAAGAAATCTTTTCAAAGTGTCCTAAAATGTCAAGATCAGGTTCTAAAATGGTAATATCAACTTTCAAAATGTTAATATCAAGTTTTAAAATGTTAATACCAATGCAACTTCATGTGTCATAACCAAATGAACTTAGACCTTACCTCTGAAATAAAGTGTTGGTAGATACCTTTGTACGGTTAACTCTAAGACATTCAGCAAACGAACACAGTCATGTTAAAATGTTTATTTCAATTTTTATTTAAATGATCCACATTAATGTATGGAAATTATTGTTAATGTGCATTTTTTTAATTGGCATTGAAATTACAAAAATATATATTGCTTTCAATGAAGCGGAGTATTTTCTCTGATAAAAATTAGTTGGCTATACTTTCCTTTGAAACCCGCCATGTATGTTTATTCTTATATGTCGAACCGGCCATATTGCCCCAATATATCAAATACTGACTCTTGTTTTAGATATGACCGTTAAAAATTAGTACATTTTATACTTTCAAAAACTATTTGTATAATTGATTTTTGACTAAAACGTCAATGCGCGATTCAAGATGTCACATTTTGTACAAATTCCATAAAGGTGAAATTAATATAAAAATATTACTACATTTATACTACTCAAATAAAAGGAAGTGTACAATGAAATTCACTTCACTTTTATAAGCATGCTTACAAAATGATGTAATTAAATATAAATCATAATTGCTATTACTTAAGAGTTGATATAATGAAAGGTTTTTTTATTTCTTATTGTCTCATGCTTCTACTGAATAGTAATTAAAGAAATGAGGCCCCTCATGGGGGGTCCTTGTAATCACATAATCACCATTTTTTTGCCAATATAACCACATAATCATTAAATATTTGCTTATCTTTAGTAATCAAATAATCATAAACTAAAAATACAGTCCTAGGTAATCAAATAATCATGAAATATTTGGCTTTATAATCAAATAATCATTAAAAAAACGGCCAAGTAATCACATAATCAAAAACCCCATGAGGGCCCTCAGAAATGAAACTATATAAATGTATCAATAAGGATGATAAACTAAAAAAAAAGTTATCGCATTGATTAATTATTGTGTGTTTAAAATCCAGTGGCAAATAATGTATGCATTCAGAACGAGGACATATTCGCACTTAATACAAAAGGCAAAGGTTGAAATGTACAGGTCAGCAGGGATTAAGTCCGGGAAATATGAACTGGCACCGGGAAAGACTAGTGCATTTTGGGATTGAGAAAAATAGATGCATTGCCAAGCAAAATACCGTCTACCGGCCCTGAAAGAGTTATGGCACATGTTCTTAATATGCAAGAGAGTGTGTCACTTTCTACACGAGGCATAAGATATAACTTCCCCTTTCTGAGCAGACATGGCTGCGAATTTATACATCCCGCACAGTCATAGAGCCGCCAAAAGTTGACAGAAGACCAAAGTGACCATATTTATATACCCAAGTATCCTTTGGGGAAAAAAGATCATTTTGACATTTGAAAGTAAAAACGAACAACACTGAACAAAATCTAATCATATAAGAAATATAGCACATACACTGATGATTAGATATGTCAAGGTGATATACAAATTTGACCAACACTTTTATTTATTAAATCCAATATAACAACCATCATCTTATCTATAAACCTTGTAAATTTAGTATTTTGTAATTATGTCAAATTGGCCGCAAGTACTTTTTCGATGCTTCCAATATATTTGATAGTTTTGTTTCACCTAAGAAAGATAAAACAATTAAGCGATGGTTTCACCTACAGATTTAAATTACCAATAATAGATAGACTAAATATATAATTCCAATTTGTATATGAAGATGGCATTATTATTTTAAATTTTTCACCCTTTTTGTTTTTTTACTTTTTGAATGGGTTGTGTGTTCAAATTCTCCAAAATTTAAAGCGTTTATGAAACATGGTAATAAAGTAGTTACTTAGACCTCGATTTTTAATTTGTTATTCTATATTTACATATGCAATTTCATTCTTCACTCCTAAGCCAATATATGGTATATTAGATCGAGAAAGTCAATGGTTTCGAAGAACAAATCGGTTAACGTCAGTTCACAGAGTACGAAGAACCCACGGAATCACTTGAAACATCAAATACCTTTAGCAGACTTTGATCATCAAAATATACATGTATCTCGTCTCAAACGAAAACAAGTGCATGATTAAATATAGAAGAGTGTTAGTCTGGCCTATCAAAGTACATATATTAACCTTGGATGAAGTATACATCAGAGATTATGTAACGTGTGCAATGCAAATTGGTTTAAAAGTCGTTTTGTGAAGTATGCAGATACTATATGTCAATATTATGGTCTACTTAAATATATAAATATTTAATATGTAGTGAAACTTAATATGAAATTCAATTAACGATCCACATACTGGTTACCTTCTCTAGTTCATTACCCCGTTTAATTCAGATAAAATGGAGATGTTGATACAGGAAGCCTATTGTCACGACGCACATATAAGCTGAGCGTTCGTACCCTCTCTCTTACCCTCTATCAGTAAATGCAACCTATCACTTATTATAGTATGATACATGCAGTATGTAATTTTCACCAAAATTCGTTGATTAAATTTAATGTTTGGCAGAATAAAAAACAGAAATATTCCAACGATACAACAATCTAACCAAAGAGGCAGCTTTCAGATTACTCCTAAACAATAACGTTAACTGGTTCAGCACTAAACTACGAAACATAAAACGAATCAAAATTTATAAACACACAAGAAAAACACAGCTAACGGCTAGAGGTTCATGACTTAAGACAAGCACAAACATGCGGTGGGAATGACACGTTATTTGATATCACAACCATTCCCTTTACCTCTAGTCAATTTGAAATAAACAAAAACACAAACATCCACCTGATTTACTCATGGAAACACCGTAGCACTTTAGACTAAAATGCAAACATGTTCGATTTGAACCAGTATAGAAAGTATTGTGAACATATTTCAAATAATGCATTTGCATTCGGCGTGCAAGGACTACAGTAACATGTATAATTATGCGTACATTTTAATATTAAAAGGAAATAAGCAGCAGGATCATCTCACCTTTCCGGAGTACATGAGAGAAATGATGTAGTCCCCCTACGCCGATAGTTTCCAGTCGGGTTCTCTTCAACTTTTAATTACCCTTTGGTATCTTACATTCACGTCATTTAAGACTACATTTACAAGTACATTTTAAAAATAACATTAACATGTAGATTTCAGTATAATTTACAAGTAATTTAAAAAAACAACAAATGTCACGTTTTCTTCACATTGTGTATAAGTAAAACAAGCCGGTGAATTATTGGTTATCTATAAATATTCTGCAGCAGCTGGTGCATGCTACATGTATGCTTACGTATGCGTGCAGATTCTAGGTGCATTGTCGTATTTTTATCCATTTCTCTAGTGTTTATTTTGGTCAGCATGTTGTTTTTGACGTTGGAAATGGTGAGACATACTCAACATTGTGATTACTAACTTGTTCTGTGTTTTGTGCCTTTAAATATATAATGATATTGTGACTTTTATTTTTTTAATTTGTGTTTTCTTAATAAGATATGGCTTAACCATATATGCAATCATAACAAATGGGGTTACGTATTCACAATCCATTGTTTGGTTCTTTCTAATATGTCATACTGCGGAGTAAAGAAAATATGCAAATATGTATTTAACGAGGTACATGTAGGTATTAATGAATCTTAATATCTTACGACTTAAATAGCAACAAAATTTTTATGGGAAGGACGGATGGATTTGCAAGCTATGCCTGCAGTTTATATATTTTCAATTTTTCCAACGAAGGCCCATCGTTCTCTCCGGGCAACCTGGCTTACTCCACCAATAAAACAGGCCACCAGGAAACAGCACAAGAGTTGAAAGTGGCGTTAAGCACTACATCAATCAAATACTCAATCTGTTTTTATAAGTGGTTTGTGGGCTACTCTGTATTACTATTCAATTTTATTTGTCCAACCTTTTATGGATTGGGAATTTGAGACATAATTCTACAAAACCATGGTTTTCTTTATATGTTTTTTTCTGAAACATATGCGTATTATATATGCTGTCTTATAATTCAAAATTCTTATTTTGTATTGAAAGTTAACAATTTTTTAAATATTACATAACCCCAAGTTAGCGGAGTCAAGTTTTCATTTGAGAATGCTCAGGAAGAGATTGATCTTTTAGAAGTATTCCCTGAAATTCAATGTTATATTCCGACATTTTTCGGATCATAGTCCTTCAAATAATTTTTTTCTTGTTGGTGGACTCAAGTTTTCATTGGAGAATTCAAAGGAAGAGATAAAAGTTATCATTTAGAACTAGACACTGTAATTCAATGTAATATTATCTTCCGAAATTATTCGGATCTTTATCATCAAATAATCTTCTTTTTTTTTAGTGGACTCAAGTTTTCATTGGAGAATGCATACGAAGATATTCATCATTTAGAAGTATTCCCTGAAATTCAACACTACTTTCTGCTTTGAGTAGGACAACAACAAAAAAAGAAAGATTATTTGAATGATAATGATCAGACAAATAGATAGGTAAAAGTATAACATTAAATGTCGGAATATAGTATATCGTTGAATTTCTGGGAATACTTCTAAAGAATAAAGTATTGTTTCACTGAGAAGGGGTGTACAAAAGTTGATTGGCCCAAAACTAAGCCATAGCTAAACATTTGTAAATATATTGAACAAATAACCTATTGAACATTTTAGGAAGCGTTTTATATACACCATCTTTCTAGGTATTGTTTGTGTTTTTTAAAAAACGACACTCCGTTAGTTTGTACAATGACGGGAAGTATAAGTTTCCCTTCCGTACTCTAACTACTGATGTAACTAAGGATGAAGGACTGGTCTTATACAAAGGGAAGATGATGAAGGACTGGTCTTATGTGAAAGTAAAAAGATGATGTAGACAGGCATTTACCGATCAATGTTCAATGATCTAAAGAGGTAAACATAGATGGCTCGATTGTTATTTATAAGTTTCCCATGCAATCATATACACTGAGACGTGTTAAGTGGCCACTTTCACTGTCAAGTTGTTTTTAGTTTTCAAAAAATTATATTTTTTTCTCTCTCTAAAGTTTACAACCTGGTAAGCGATACTATATTGTAAGTGCTATCACTGTTATTATTATAGTGATTAGTATTATAAAAGTATTATGTTTTATATTTGAATAAGAAACAAGTTAAATTGGTACTTAACAAACACATTTACAGAAGTAACAGTTAAATGGACATTAATAATTAAACATTAAATGAGGTCGAGGTCAAGTGAAAACTGTCTGACCGGCTAGAGGAGCTTGCAAAGTACGCACATACTAAATATATTTATCCTATTCCTTAAAATAAGAGAGAATTTAATATTACAAAAAATCTTTCTTTTTTTAAAGTTGTCACTGAACCATGAAAATGAGACCACGGACTTAGACATGTGACTGACGGAAACTTCGTAACATGAGGTATCTATATACAAAGTATAAAGCATCCAGGTCTTCTACCTTCTAAAATATAAAGGTTTTAAGAAGCTTGCTAATGCAGCCGCCGCCGCCGCGAGATCACTTTCCCAATGTCGGCTCGACAAAAACAAGAGACTCCTTACTTGGAACAGACGCAAGAATGCGGTGGGTTTTAACATGTGTTATCTGTTGCTTTTGGGTCGGGTATTTGTCTCTTTAACATATTACCCATTTCAATTCTCAATTTTATTTGTGCTATATCAACCCTCTTCCTTTATGTCAAGCCAATGTAGAAGAAAAAACACACAGCAATACCCACAATAGAACTCAGTTTAAAAGAAGTTCGAGTCCATTGTCAGAATAGTTAATAAAAGAAACTAAGCAAAATGACAGTGATTATAAAAAAGAAGATGTGGTATGATTGCCAATGAAACAACTCTCTACAAGAGACCAAATGACACAGAAATTAACCATTAAACCGTAGATTCTTCAACAATGAACAAAGCCCATACCATATAGTCAGGTATAAAAAGCCACGAATTGACAATGTAAAACCTTTCAAACGAGAAAACTAACGGCATAATTTATTGATGACTTTCATAAATCTTGAACATAAATGAAATCAATTATATAAGATCCTTAAAGCAACGGAAATCAACTTTGTATATTTATATGAACGACAATACTTGTAAATAAATAGCTAAAATATGTTGTCATAGTATATGAAGAAGGAAATGTGGTAAGGGTGACTATGAAACAACTATTCAACAAAGTTCAAAAGAAGTGGATGCAAGAAATTATATGCAACCGTATGTGCTTCAATAATGAAAAACACATACCGTTTAGTCGACTATAAAAAGCTCCCACACTCGAAATGTGATTTTTCAACAAGTTTATTGAGATCACTTACGGCCTAATGTATCACAAAACAATCTACCTTGCTGTCAACACCAAACAATAACAGAAACACAGCATAGCAAGGATACAATAAATAAACAACAAAAACAGATAGTATACCATGGTCATAAAGAGGAAAAACAACAAAAAACAGAGAGTATACCATGGTCATAAAGAGGAAAAACAACAAAAAACAGAGAGTATACCATGGTCATAAAGAGGAATGACAACAGAAAACAGATAGTATACCATGGTCATAAAAAACATCAAGTCTTTGAGTAATTTTATTTCATTTCATTTAAATCAAAAATTAAATCAAATTGAATTCTTTTTTAGCCAATAAATACTGTAATGATCTATAATATAGAACTAGTCTTGTCTATTTGCAAGTCATTTTACTTTTTTTGTCTGTTCATAGAATTTGAATTACAAACCTGGACTTTTATCTGCTCATTTATTTTATTGCTAAGTCAAATTTCAGGAAGACAAATTTACATTGTTGTCCAAGACAGCAGAGCAATTTTATTAAATCAAACGTGTATATTTTATTTTAGTCAGAGAAATGAACAATTAAAAATAAATGAATTCGAGGTTGAGTCTTTATTTTTAGTTAGTGTTTACAGATATTGAACTTATGTTATCAATGTCAATCTACCAACGAATTTAAGATTATGTTTTAATCTTCCGGTATTCAACCAAAATCTAAAAGTGGCATCTAGTAAACACGGAAGCATCCATGATGATGGATTCTTGACAATTTTACTACCCGTAATGAAATGGTCATTTTCTCAGATTTTAACAACAGAAAACAAAACATTACATAATTTACCTATGATATCATTGTGCTTGTGTTACCGTTATACATATTGACCTACAGGTGTGATAAATTTAATTACAGGTAGATAAGTGATCTGACAATATAGTGACAGTTTTATGTTTATGAAATTAAATATTTTAACATAGAATTATCACTTATACATATATTAAAATTAATTTTATTTCCCAAATATAATAGATTTTGGAGTCGTGGAACTCGTGATTTTTTTCTTTCTTCACTCCTACCTCCCATAAATAGCTAGGAAATGTTAGAATATACCAAACAACACCAGAGACAGGAGGACAATATAATACTTTCAACCTTTTTAATTACCCTTGTCGCCTTCTTACGGTAGCCAAAGATGCATTAATTAAAGGAGCTTCCTTAAATTTATTTTTTGTTGTCCGAATATCAGCATTACCTTTCACATTGTAGTAACGTGTTAAAATTAACGCCTTCAAGTGTTAATTAAAAGACGTCAGTGTTAATATTTCAGGTACTAGTAGTACATGTAGGTGTTAATTTTTTAACATCTGGGTTTTAATGTAACAAGACTCCGTGTTGAAGACCGTGTGTTGACCTATACTGATTGACTTTTACAGATTGTGACTTGAAATAAGAGTTGTCTGATTGACACTCATACCACATCTTCTTATAACTTGAAACAAGTGTGTGCAATCATTATTTATTGCAGATCCTCAAAATCATGCTTCCATAATAAATCTGTTTAGCTAAGCGTTATTTTGAACTAAACATTTTTGCAAACTAACAATGGTAGGGAATTCAAAATTTGATTAACAATTAACAACTGAAAAACATTTTTTTATTTTATTCGAGAATGGGGGAATTTTTTAAACAAAACAATGAAAATCAAAAGCATTCATAATCTATAATTTATGAAATAGACAACTTTATATATTCAAACTCGAAGGTTTAGTTTGCCTTAACCGTATTTGTCATTTTTTTTAAATTTTTTATTTAAACACTTCAATTTCCTATTCTGGTTGTTCACGGTAAAAACGCTAATCGTCAGCACATTTTAAATTTGAAATGCCTTAGTACATCATACAAAATGTGCTTCGATCAGCACTTTTACATCCCAATAAAATTACAAAAAAATCCTTTCAATTATATTAGCAGAAAAGAAAGATGTTTGATATACAAATGATATACGCAATGACAGCAAACCAACAAAAGAGTAAACGAAAGAAATCAAAATTTAACAAACAGTTAAAAAAAAAACCACGTTTCTACATGTATTGATAAGTCAAGAATAGTTGGAGTGTTTTCTAAAATAAAATAATAAAAAAACCCATCTTAACATGTCTAGATTTAGGACCAATAAATTTCCCTGATAAGTTAGAAATTCACATATATTGAATAACAATCAATGCCATTAATCCAATAACATAAATTCGTTTTATCTATATTGTTCATGTCAAGAGTTTTATTTAAAAGTCGTTAAGTGTTAACTTTAAATCATGTTTTTTGTTCGGATATCACTTGACATTATTTGATTAATGCGGGTCGGGTTGTCGGAAAAGGTATCTGCACTGTCATCTGTATACTCATACACCCTTATTAATGTGAAATGTTTAGTATTAGTGATCATATTAAGGTTGATCATTTACAATTTTTAAAATTTCAAATATTTAATAAGTGGTATTTTTATCTTGGACATGTCACTATTCATAAATCCCTAGTTTATTCTATTCAGTGTAATCAATGCACTCTATATAAAGTCCAGTAAAAGTTTAAGGAAAACAAATTCGTAGACAAACACACATCCCAGTAGTATCAGCCCATTGGACTGCATTCTGTAATAAAAACATTACGATAAAATTGAGAATGGAAATGGGAAATTTGTCAAAGCGACAACAACCCGACCATAGAGCAGACAACAGCCAATGACTAGTTACCAGAGGCATTCGATATAGATGAGGTGTCATGAGGACAACATATTACTTGGAAAATAAGATCATATGAACATTGCCGGAAAATATAAAAAAAAAATTTGTTCTAGCTTTACAAAAAGGTTGAAAAGCGAGACTCGACGAGCTTTTCTCTTGTTTTTGTAACGAGTGAAATGAATTGAACAGTTACACAGAAAAAAAATCAGTATTACCGATTACTGTTAAATAAAATATTTTTTAGATATTGGAAAACACATAGCCTTCAAAAATTTTAGATGATGTTTTATGTATGTTTTAGAGGCTACTCTATTTTGATAGTTCATTTATTCCCACATACATGAAGGTTGAGAAATTATTACAATATTCATTTTCACATTTTATTCGAACATACACATGTACTTTGTTTTGCAATTTAATGCAAAATGTTATGTTTTTTTCTTCCGAAAGATATCAATTTGAGTGGTTTCAGAAAGGGGACTCATGTCCTGTTTTGTAATTTTGTATAGCAAATACAAATTCATACAGAACTTTGCCATGGTTACACATACAAGAAAATACAATTTTATAAATTTCACTATTTGCAATCGAATTAAGTGTAGTTAAAAATAAATGTACCCATACGAATTTTGAATTGGTTTACACTAGTAATTTTTGGGGTCCTTTTTGCTTGCTGTTCTGTGTAATCCCAGTCTCCGTTCATTGACCTATAATGGTTTACTTCTATAAACTGTAACTTGGATGGAGAGTTGTCTCATTGGCACTCATACCACATCTTCCTATATCTATGTGTTCAGTTATTAAACCATTTGTTAACCCATGCACTCTCCTGTTCGTTAAATGACCCTGATACCAACTACTTAAATGGCACTTATTTTGCCTGTTGAAAGGCATGAATCACTTCCTAAACCAACATATCCCGAATTAGTCAGTTTTTCCGCAGCCCAGTTGTTCCACTTTACAGAAAGTGAAAATAACATTTTAAATATCGTGCCTAATAGATCTGTTTTTAGCTTGCTCTCGCCCTAAACATATGAACCTTTTGTCGTCTGACGTAAAACAAACAATAATCATGCAATCAATCTTTTGATGACATAAATCCTAATTGAATAGTGTAATATCTACTTTATGTCAAATACTGCGGATTATTTTTATTCCATTTAATCTTATGCTCAAAAGCACAGACTGAGCTTTTGCATTCACTTTGTGTCCGTCGCCTTTCCTTTGTAAATCATTACAAAAAAAAGTTATCTGTCTAAACAACTGGACCCAATGAAGCTAATCTTGGACTCTCGTTTAAATTGTTTTACATTGTCATATCGGGGCCTTTTGGTCTTTTGTGGACAGTTGTCTCATTGGCAATAATACCACATATTCTTTTTTTATATTGGTTAAATTAAACTTTGTTCAAACTAAACCAAACTTGTGCAAATGAAACATAACTAGGCCAAATGAAACTTAACTTGGTCAAATGACACTTTAGGCTAACTTAGTCTAATGAAACCTAACTTAGTCAAAGGATGCTTAACTTGTTCAAATGAAACCATATTAGGCCAATTGAAATTAAATTCGGTCAATTGCAACCTAGTTTTGTCCACAACTATATCCTCCTGCCCTGCCTTAATTCAAATTTCATCCTAGTCCCCTAGAACAGAAAAACAGAAAATTTGAATTGCAAGATAACATATATAATGAAAAGATCAACAAGATTTTTTTTCAGTTTTTACAGGAGTTATTGTCCTTGTTTTATCAAACCTGTAGTCGATGTAGATAGTCTGTATGCATGAAAAAAATATCAGTAATACAAGCTCACCATGTTTTGGAGTAATGGCCGATTGTAACAGTGTGGCCATTGTTGAAATGTGAGCGACACAGGGTTTTACGGCCTCTAGTTTGGTGTGCAGATATAGGAAGATGTGGTATAAGTGCCAATGAGATAACTCTCCATCCAAGTAACGATTTTTGGTCAAAGTACGGCCTTCTACATGGAGCCTTGGCTCACACCAAACAGAAAGCTGTAAAGGCCTCTAAAATTACTAGTGTAAATCATTTCAAACGGGAATACCAACGGTCTAATCTATATAAAAACGAGAAACGAAAAACAATTATGAACCAGATCAACAGACGACAACCACTGATTTTGTGTTTTTTGATTTTATTACATCATTTTATGATTTTGTAATTGTTTACTTTCTGACGACAATACCCTTCAATTTAGTTATTGTTTAACTTTAAAGTAAACACTAATAAAAGAATGGACAATTTTACATTTTATCAGACTGCATGTTAAAACTTCATTTAACACTGTATAAATTCAGTTTCTAGTTCCCCACGTTCATGAAATATAGATACAATGTAAGAAGATGTGGTACCTGTATGAGTGCCAATGAGACTACTCTCCATCAAAGACGTAACTAAATTATTTGTATAAAAAGTAAACAATAATATGTCAAAGAACGGTCTTCATCCATGAGCATTGGCACAATCCGAATTTCAGCAAGTTTCCAAAGGCACCAAAAATGACTGGTGTAAACCAATTCAAACAGAAAAACCAACGGTCTAATTAATATAAACAACAAACAACGAGAAATAACAGCATCCATAAAAGTATTTTCCATTAAAAATGCCCTATTATCTCATAGTTACCTAAAACAACCATATTACATGCTATTAAGATTTTTTTTTCAACACTCATCAAGAACAATTCACGAAAGAAAACTACACGTTGGAGCGCCATAAATTTGAAAAATAGTAAACACATCTTTGTAAGCCTACAATTTGTCACATGCCTGGACGTTAAAATCATTTTACTGTTATATAATGATAAACATTTTAACAACATTACTTAAATAGTGTTACAATTGCTGATACTACATTTTGACTATCTCCCGTAAAAAATCATTGAGACTTAATTTTGTTATTTATGGCTATTTCCTGAAATTTAATCTGTTTCAATTCTACGCAAAAACGCATATTGAAGCAAGACAACAATACAGCCTTAATATAAATAGAATGAGGTGTTGGTTATACTCCGATGAGAGTGAAATATAACAACAAAAAATATCAATAATCGTCTAGAGGCCAAAACACAGACGCCAATAATAAACAAATGTTGTTCTGCCATGGCTTTGTCTACGATGTTGATTAGACAAAATTCAAAAGTGGAAAATGCGTTGTCAGTTTGCCTTGGTATTTCAATTTAACAATCGCCCAAGTCTAAACTGGTATTATAAGATAACCAACAGTTCATAATTCGGATACATATCTTTTGCTCCCTTATTTGCTTTATGTATTTTTGAGGTAACAAAATTAATAAGATATAAAATGTAAATATGAAGATAACTTACCATTAATGGAAAGTCCATTATTACAGAAGTAAAATTGAGTGGTGTTGGGAACAAGGAAGATACCATCATTGGTGTTTAAAGTGACATGCAGTGTTAAATATATAAATCTTAACTTCCTAATTCTTTAAAAGTCAGATTAAAAGCACCGATTCATATGCTTGTCAGTTATTTATAGTAACAGTAATGCATTTTAATTGCAATTTTCTGTTGCTTGTTTAAATGCATACCTAAAAGTTAGTTTGGATCAGGAAGAATTAGTTTGGAGCACTGTTACCTGTCTAACTTCCTAATTCTTTAAAAGTCAGATTACAAGCACCGATTCATATGCGTGACACTTATTTATAGTAACACTAATGCATGCTAATTGCAATTTTCTGTTGCTTGTTTAAATGCATACCTAAAAGTTAGTTAAGATCAGGAAGAATTAGTTTGGAGCATTATTACCCGTCTAACCAATCTAATTTCAAGGCTACATATACATACTCTTTGAATCTATTTATGTATATCCAACCAAATTTTAAGAATAAAAGTATATTTGTTGTATTGTAAGATATCCCTGACCGAAATATCAAGTCACAAAAAACAAGGAAGACATTTCATCGGATAAAGCGAATCACAAATATTCATAAAAAAGTAAAACTAAAAATGGAATAATATAACAATGTGTTGATCACATGGATGTTTACAAATCCAGAAGTATCTAGTAAAGTTTAGGCCGTATGTCATCGTTGTGGAATGTCAGCAATGCATTAAAACAAGTATTCAAAGTCACTTTAATACTGATACGCATAACTAATAAGTATTGGAAATTGGTAAAGTAGGTTAAATGAATGCTTGTCAGGGGTTGGAATTACTTTGATCCTTTTTCGTTTTATCAGCACAATTATTCAAATACTATGGTTTTATAGCATTACTGAACAGGCATTAATTGTCAAAAGCATATCTAGTGCAGTAGCTTCTGTTTCTATCTCATCTTCTGTTCTTCAATCATGCCACCACAAAAATGTATTTGCTATGTGACACACGACGGGTGCCACAAGTTGAACAGGAAGTCTACTCTCCCTGACCTCATGTGTTTTATACGTTAATTTCGCCATTTTGTGGAGTACATGGGGCTCAATATTAGTTTTTCTCTGTAATGTGGACAAGATGGTATCTTTTACTCGATTTGTTTTGTCATGGTGTTGTCAATTTTCCTCCTACTCTAGATTGTTTATTATTATATCTTCAATGTTATCTTATCTTATTTTACATTATAAATACAATGAAGGTTCATAAGGTCAACGCATGACAAATATATCAGTAGGTTAACATCATCTATATGAAAATAAGAAGATGCGGTATGACTGCCAATGAAACACCAAAGTAAAAATTACGTGGATTTGAGCAATTCAATAGACATGCATGTGGCTAGTTTGTATAATTGCTTCTTTTGTTAGAAATCGTCAGACATACCAAGGTATTTTTCACATTTTCAAATCGATCCACATACGTAAACAGAAAAGACAAAACATTGTTTAATTGTTATGAAAACAACTTACAATACACATTTGATAACTATTATGTCGACATGTAGGCTGTTGTTCAGCACTGTATAGTACCCTATTCATTCTCAGATCAAATCAAAAAGTACAGATTGAATCGTAATCTAAACATTATCAAACTTGTTATTGTTGAACCTAGTAATCATTGACATTTAATGAAAAGACGCCCATCATTTAAAATAAACTCGACCGGTAATAAAGAATGAATGTGATAATGATTACCATAGAACATAATTTACAAAACGAAAATAGGATGAATGGAAAGAAGTATAATCACCAAGATTTAAAGGTATACACCACAATTTTACGCCTGTCCCAAGTCAGGAGCTTCTGGCCTTTGTTAGTCTTGTATGATTTTTTATTTTAGATTATTGTGTATAATTCTGTGTTTGGTATAGCGTCCATTATCACTGAACTAATATACATGTTTGTTTGGGGGCCAGGTAAAGGACGCCTCCGAGTGCGGTAGTTTCTCGCTGCATTGTAGACCCATTGGTGGCGTCGACTGTTGTCTGCTCTATGGTCGGGTTGTTGTCTCTTTGACACATTCCCCATTTCCATTCTCAATTTTACCAAAAGAAAAATGATAAGCAAAGTAAAAAACAATGAGAAATAACCTTTAGAAACCCTCAACACAAACAATTTTTAAAAAGGGTAAAGGACAGTTCAAGTTTGGCCATGCGCTCTGTTCTGGTATTATTGTATTTGTATATTTGTTCGTTATTTCTTTAGATTAAATTTAACATTGCAAACTAATCGTAAGAATTTGAGTGTTTACAGATTGGACAGATCCAGTTCTGCATTTATTACCGTGATATTCGTTTACACAAATGTTTTTGCGAATAATAGACGTAGGGTATACTGGAACGAGAAACTAAATCAAAGACACAAAACAAAAATATTTTAAACAAACAATATGATACCATCACTGACGTTTGGTTGATGTCAATTGGTATGAAAAAGTTTAACTTTTCTTTGATTATTGCACTGCTTGTCTAATTTAAAACTGTAAAAATCAAATCACAAAAATACTGAACTCCAAGAAAAATTTAAAACGGAAAGTCCCTAATCAAATGGCGAAATCAAATAATAAAACACACCAAACGAAGGAACAACACTGTCATATTCCTGACTTGGTACAGGCATTTTCAAATGTAGAAAATGGGAAATCGAACCTGGTTTTATAGTGCTAAACATCTCACTTGTACGACAGTCGCATAAAATTCCTTCATAACCTGTTGGTTAAAATTTTATGATGAACTGCTATGGAAATCTAATGAAAGCCATAAACATAAGTAATAGTAAAATAAGGGAAAGACATGTTTAGTTTGTAGTTCATAGAAAGAAATAAAACATATTAAGCTGAGAAAAAGATCCCTGTACTCTTTTAAAAATGTGCTCTGTGACAGCTTTACTAGCATGTCATTTTACAACCTATCGTAAACGAACTCTTCATTTACCGTTGTAATAAATTACATCAGCGATATTACAAATTGTTCTGTACCTATCTAATTCAGCTATTTAGTAAATTCTTTGAACTTCTTATGTATACCTCTGACACCTATTAATAATCTACCGTAAACGTGCTGTAATCCTCGTAAACTATTTCAACAGAAGTCGTCGCACTAAAACAAATTAATTTTAGATAAAAAAAAAATATTGCTATCATCCAGTATTTGAACTTTATAAAAACACGTCCCTTTTCTCAATAAGAAAAAGAGGCAAAACAAAACAAAAAACACAAAAAACAAAAACCAACATAAAATAAAAACAGATATTCATGTTTTTATTATGATATAAATGTCCGCAATTCTATCAACTATAACCATAAAACTATAGATTTTGAGTTTAGATATTATACACCATTTCTCCATATGAACTTTACGCATTAAAAAACAGTAATTAGAATTATAGTTCCTGGTATAGACTTCCAAAGCACAATTTTATAATTTGTAGCCAAACAACCTAACGAAACCAATTGTCCATGGGAAGAAATATCTTAATCTAGCAAGTCTAAGGCACCGAGAATCACCGCATCGATAGATACTCAGATTCATCGTAATCTGTGAACATTTAATTGCATTATTAGAAACATGTATTACAATATCGTATTATAGTATTAACACACACTTAGCTGATCGACTGACGTATGACAAGGGTATCACACATTGTACAGATAATCATAATATTCACACGTTCCTATGCTAATCAACTGTCGTATCTGAGAGTATTAAACCAAGAGTTCCAAATGGTGAAGTGGAAATCATCCCTTCGTAAATTTTACGGACGTCATTACAAGTTGGTTGACCGTTATGGAATAACCGTTTCACAAATGATTTCGGATATGTTCCTTACGTCGTAACTACAATCCCCTTCCCTTTCATGAATGTGACATACCGAATTAGACTATTTATCGGATTTGATGTCACATAAGCAACACGACGGGTGCCGCATGTGGAGCAGGATCTGCTCACCCTTCCGGAGCATCTGAGATCACCCCTAGTTTTTGGTAGGGTTCGTGTTGTTTATTCTTTCGTTTTCTATGTTGTGTCATATGTACTATTGTTTGTCTGTTTTTCTTTTTCATTTTTAGCCATGGCGTTGTCAGTTTGTTTTAGATTAATGAGTTTGACTGTCCCTTTGGTATCTTTCTTCCCTCTTTTGTACAGGTAACCATTGATTAACACACACATCAGCTGACCGACTATCGTATCTGATGGTATCACCAGCCTAGTACTGCCATGCACATTTTGAAAAATTCTTTTTAGGGATATACCTGCCTCATGTATAACTTTGATTCATTGTCCGTGCTTGGCCTTACCTTTGTTCCTGTTCTTGTTTTATCATTTCTGCAACATATATATTAGGTTATATAATGTTTAATAATTTTGCCTCGATATATGATATATTACTTGTCAAAATACGTATCTGGCCATTACCAACGGTACCGTTAATGTAAGTGCATGCATACAATTATGAATGGAAGATGGACATGTATCATACGGGTATCAACTCGACCGAAGAGTAGAAAACAGCCGAAGGCCACTTATAGGTCTTATAGAGTGCCAGAAAATCCAGCATAATGCGACGGACTTCCGCTGGGCCCTTAACAAAAGATATGTACTAGTTCAGCAAAAATGAACGTCAAACTAAACTACGAAACATATAAATGAACCAAATACATCTTTAGTCAAATATTGAAGTACTTGCGTTGCCTCGCAGGTTAATGCTATTGAGGACAAGGTAGGGTGGTAGTGTAGAAAGGGTATGAACCTTGAAGTTTAAAAATGTAACATAAATACGCGTAAATAGTACATATAGCAAATCACACTTGATTAGCGTTACGTTTTTGTCAGAAAGATAAAGTAAAGTATACCGAAGATGACAAAACAGTTGCTTTACTAATTCCCACAGATGAAGTAACAACTTGAAGTAAAACAAGTATTTTAATACATTTAGTTTATTTTTCATTAAAAACTCCTGCAAATATTCAAGTGTAAATTATTGCAAGAAAAAAACATCAACATGTTCACGTCGATTTTGTTCATCTCCCCCTAAAAAACTACAGGAACAACACAGGGAGGCATGTATTTACAATATCTAACTAAACCTATTTTTCATTTATATCAAAACTAAACATCAAAGTAAAAAGAAACAGTCATGTACGATTAGATGTGTCAATAACAATAAATTGTCATAATTTCTGTAATGACGTGTGAACAGATAGCATCGCTGTTTGGCTAAAGCCTTTTTTCTGATATCCAATACATTTCTTATACTACTTAATTTATGTTATTCCAAACAGTTAAAATGTCGTAAAATACAGGATTTTAAACATAACCAAATTTACCATTGTTTTTTTTTTACATATTTCGTCGAAGAAGTGAGAAAGCCATTTATCTTATTTTCATAATTAATGTCACTGGTCTGACAAGTTCGTCTAAATTAAGATTACTTCGAAGTTACTATCTATACAGGTAAACAAAACTGGCTTCGAGCAAATATTCAAAAAAGTTATTCTGGTTAAGAAAAATGAGATTTTATGGATCTTCGTTTGAAGGTTACATGTGTGGTCTTAAAAAATAGGGTCATAGTTATTATCTACAGGTAAACAAAACTGGCTTCCAGTAAATATTCAAAAAAGTTATTCTGGTTAAGACAAAATATATTTTATGGGTGTGCGTAGTCAAAATAATAAAATTGTGTTCGACTCTCATGCAAGTGAGAAGTTCAGCTAGATATAAAACCAGGTTTAATCCACCATTTGCTACATAAGAAAATGCCGGTACCTGGTCAGGAATGTGACAGTTGTTGTTTACTCGTTTGATCATTTGAATAGAGACTCTCTGTTTTGAAAATTACCAAAAATTCAGTAATTTTGATATTTTTGATTTTGAAGGTTACTGGTTTGATATAATGTACGTCATTTCTGACATTTCCAATAAAATGACACTTTTTTGTTGTATAATTATCAGATTGGGATTGACAGACGTACTATCTTGTTGGTCTGAACAATCTTTTGTCAATATTAACTATCTTATACAATTTTTTTGTATATTAACACAGATTAACACATACCATTTGGTATTGTATTTTAAGTGCATAAAAGTTTCACATAATTTTTAATTTGACGCATACTAATGCATGTAAATGTACCATTAGACTAAAATACCATGCAATGAATTTGCAATTCAATTTACCATGAAATTAATGTGCAATTTAATTCAACGTTAATTAATGTAAATAAAATGCACTTATAGTGAACAAATTTATGAACCAAATTCACATAAAGTTCGCATTTGTATTAACATATTTGGACGCCCTGTTTATATTAGCTTTTGTATTGTCCATACTTTAAAGTCATCGTTACCTGAAGCGACAGTGATCGCTATAGAGCAAAATTGGGGACTACATATTTTTCGCGATCTTCAAATTGATATTGTGTTTGAAAAGTGTGCACCTTTTCTATATATTCCGACCTTGTAATTGTACAATGCAGAATTTATCTGATATATATCTAATATGACGTCCAGACATTTGACGGAATAATCTTTTCGTATGAAGTGGGTCCTTTCATATGAAATAATGACTTGTTTACCCTTCAGAATCACCCAAATTCACCGGATGTGCGGGTTGACCCAAGTTCACCTGACATTCGGACATCACCGTATTGAATTTTTGTACAGAGTATTACGAAGTCCAAATATTAAAAAAACATGGAACTGCGAAATCAAAATTGCGTTAGATAAAAACCGGATTTGGCTTAAAACATCAATTGACATGAATAAGAAGGAGTCAATGATACCAAAAACAGACCTTTAAAACTTCTAAGTCGGTGAGAATGACAAAGCTCTGGCAAATTATACATATAAAAATGAAAACAAACAAGCATGGTCGAAAGTATAAAAAAACAATATAAATAATTTGTTTTTGTAAATGTCACAGTAAAAACCAAAAACATAAAAATAATAAATACTCAAAACAGTGCATAATTGTTCTGGTCGAACACAAACACATTTTGGTTCTTCAATCCCAATAACTTTGACAGTTGGTATCTTTCAGAAAAATCACTTTTGTTTATGTAAACTAACATACGATTATTCACATTCATTCAACCTATCCTATGTGCACTAACGTGAATGACGTCTGTAAGTTATGCGTCTTAGTTGTCATCTAAGTGATTGCCCCATATGTATTTATTTATAGTCAGACGGTTGTTGACCTAACAATACACAATAATAAGTGTTAATAGCCTGAGGTTAACACTTTATACAACGTGAAACATTGTTACCAAAGTATAATTATAATAAGACATAGGAATCTACCTTATCCTCTGGTAGACCATACTGAAAATATTGGTTGTTTCATTTCTTTAACTAAAGACATTTCTCAGTATATGAATATATTCCATAGCGGGCATTTTTGTAGGTTGGAGGAAAAAAGTAAAATAACAAAAATACTCAACTCCGAGGAAAATTCAAAATGGAATGTCCCTTATCTAATGGCAAAATCAAAATGTCGAACACATCTAACAGAAAACAGCTGTCATATTCCTGACTTGGTACAGGCATTTACGTATATAGAACATGGTAGATGAAACCTGTTTTAATAGCTAACTAAACTTTTCACTTGTATGACAGTCGCATAAAATTCCACTAATGACAACCATGTGTGAACAAAGCAACGAGACACACTAGCAAACTCCGAAACAGTGGTGACATCTGGGTACGATTTTTTACAGAGCAAGGGACATATGACCCGAACGATAACGCTGTATGGACTTTGACACAATAGGTAACAATGTCAAACATAGGGGTACACCAGTCAACATTGTGTTATTATCTTAATCACTTAAGCGAATGATTAGAACACATTCTTTATAAACTGGCACATAGTCTATATTTGATATGTACATTTGGAATGGACGACCTAATACTTAACCTTTACAATTTGACAACACCGACACATGTAGAACAAACCGTCTTGAGTATATGAAATATGTGACGGAATTATGGTCACACATATACACTTGCAGTGGCAAAAAGGGTTTCTAGAAAATCCACATCAAAGCGAGACCAGTGGTACAAAAAGCCAAATACATCAGCATTACATCGCATAAATATATCAACAGAAATGAAGTAAATGGTAAAAATAATAATAACACAGTTATAACAAAAACGGTGATATTTGTATGGGGAGCTACATCCATAGTTCTTGTACGATTTTGATATTTAAAAATTTAGCATTTGGTAGTAAGCTGTATTATTCAATAGAATAATAGAAGAGGGACGAAAGATACCAAAGGGACAGTCAAACTCATAGAATATAGAATGCTAAATATAATGTACCCTCGGGATCTAACGTTTACTATCTACTGCACCGATTTTTTTTTTATCCTTTTCAACATCATAATATTTTTTAATTCCAAAGATTTAAATGGCCTGAACAAACTGAACTGAATATGAATTTAATTTCGATCAAACGACATTTTTACCAAGATCTAATTGAGAACATTTTGTTATATATTCTTTCAATATGCCGGCCGTTTTGATACGCCACCCCTTGTCTGCATTTACGTCCTCAGATGTCGTATTTTTATGGTTTCAAAGGTGTTGAAGATAGACACATTTGACTGACCACAACATCATTACCTATTTTATGTTTTATAACTAATATTTAGCATAAGGTCTTAATAGACGATAAGGTCTTTACATAAAATAATATCTGAACAATTAACCAATATATTTCCCCCAAAAAATCTACTCAATAAGTTTTTCCCCCGACCTAGTTATTTGTGGAATATATATACATTGTATATATATTGAAACCGACGTAGCGGATGTAAATTAAATGCAAACAAAATGTACCGTTAGCTTATATTATGGACCGAAATTTGATATTTTTGCTTGATATAAGAGGCAACTCATTTTCGGATAGGTTCGTGTTTATTTAAAAAAAAAATGAGTTTACATAGCTCGTATCTAAATAACCGACTTTACGAGCAACACTATCCTTCAATTTAAAAAAAAGTAAATTAGTTTTATTAACAGCTCTACAGGTACATTTGTATAGCAAAATTGAAACGCGAATATTTGTATTTTAAAGAATTTATTAAAAGTTTTAAGCTTTAATATTTCGTCTTCCCTTATATTATTCATTCTCTTATGTTGGAACATTGTTATATTATTGAAAATTTGTGAAAATACATTGCAGTATAAAAGCAAGGTATTAAATATCATGCAAAATATATACAGCCTTAATCAATCATCGTAACCTTCACTTCACAAGTTAAATATATGGTCATGTAAAGATAACGTGTTTATTTAAACGAATGACAAAAAGTAAAAAGATCATTTCAGGTCAAATTAACCTGGCTGCGTGATAACTGCGACGTGAACTTATATCGCGGTGATAACATTCTGAGGTCTTTCAGACACTAAGATGAATAGGGTCAATATGATAAAACGACCGATTGAAAGGGAAATTGATTAAACCTACTTGGAAATCCTTTGAAATTCTAAGTAATGTAAAATATATATAGATTCATTGAATTGTAAACTTTCGAACTTTGCCATCCTGTAGGCTTTTATATCGTACGTAGTTATAGTTAGGTTTTGGTCATCGTAAAATGCCTCACGGTGACGTAAAGTAGCTAATATCCACAATGTTTCAATTCTTAATGATTATTGTTTAATAGGCAATTCTGTCACTCTGTTTTTTTTTATTATATCAAAAAGAAGATGTGATGTAACTGATTTATCTGATGAATAATCAATTTCAAAAATATGCGTAGATGAACCATTTGGAAACCATTAAAACATATATGCGGTCAAGGTAAATAAAATAATAGACAAAAAAAAAAATTACAAGTTATAGTTATTGACCAAGCAAGTTGATATATTGGATTTAATCTGCATGGCTTGGGTGACCCTGCTAAACCCGAACGCCGTAGTAGTTCGGGTAAAGGGGTCACACAAGCCGTGCAAATTGAATCCAATATACCGATTTGATAGGCCAATAACTGTTTTAACACATGATGCCATCAATTTATGTGAACATTTTAGAAATATGTAAACGATATTCCGGAATCCACGGCTTCTAGGACATTTTTTGTAGAGTAAAGAAAGGGGGGAAAATGTAAACCGTAAGGAATGTTATTGAGTCTAGAACTTATTCAAATCAGATTTCATTTATCTGAATATTCTTAAACATATGATTTCTTTTGGCAGAAACTACACAAAAGATCGTTATTATCTGTTCTGACTTTATAATACTGATTTAAGATTTACACTGTGTACACAAAATAAAATAATATATGTCCCAGCTTAGAAAATACAAAAAAAAAAAGAAGAAACCTTTCTTTTTTCATCAGGGGTCTCGTTTTCCAAAAAAAGTCTACGTTGTTCTTCTAATGTAATAACTAGACCGTCAATACTTAGGGTTTGGGGGCGAACTTCGTCCGTGCGTTTTTTCTACTCCAATATAAGTTGATTGGGACTGTCAATTTTCCTATTATAGGTGTGTGGTTTTCTCCGGACACTCCGGCTACCTCTACCAATAAAAATGGACGCCAAGAAATAGCCGAAATATGGCGCATAAAAGTGACGTTAAAACACCAACAATCAATCCATTTTTTTTCTTATTTTGAAACTACGATGTTTGTACAAAGGGTTTAAGCAACCATCTTTTTTGCAACTTGCAATTAATGGCGAATCCTTTTTTTTTTGGGGGGGGGGAGTAAATTGATGGATTGGACAACGTAATTTTTTTGGTCTAGCTACAATCGTAAATAATTTTAATTTTATAGAATACATGTTACACTCCTTTCAGAATCCAGGAAACGCCCCTTAAGGTTAAAGTAGATTTGAACTGTGCAGGAATATCTAAGGTAGTTAATGCGCACCTTAGCTGTGCATTGCACAGTAAGAACAAAAACAGTTTACCCATGTCATGTGTTACAAGAATTTAAAGCTAATGGAACCGGTCCCGTTTCTTATTGAGTTCACTCGATTACCCTCATTTTTACCTTTTTAATTGGAATTATATATTTTGGTACATTTGAAAAGTTGAAGTTCATGAACAATTGACAAAATAAAAAGCTCGAACATATCAACCAATTTGGAAAACGGGAAACTAAATATTCTTGAAATATATTTTGAAGACAGCGCAGCGGCAAAAACAGTCATTATAGTTTGCTAAAACACTCACTTTTATGCCCATGATATATAGTTCCGTTAAATCTACAAAATTGTGTGAGCAGTTTAAACAAACACACTCGATAATGTGATAATAATTGAGCTCCACCGAAGGCTTTAAACCTCAGTAACTTTGCAGTGCATAATTATTGTTACTTTTTTTTATTAAAAAAAACAACACTAGCTTATACCAAGTGAGGAATATGACAGTTGTTGTCAATGCGTTTGATGTGTTTGAACTTTTGGTTTTGCCATTTCATAAGAAACTTTCATTTTTGAATTTTCATTGGCGTTCAGTATTTTTGTGATTTTACTTTTTACCTCTGTTCAATATTTATAAATAGATTAAGCGACAATAAACCCGAGTTACAAACTAAAACCGAGGAAAACACATATACTATAAGTGGAAAAGACCAGAACACCAGGAAAACTTGAGTGAAACACAAACCAACGCCAACTCAAATTTACTTACGAAATGATGCCTAGATTTGGTGATAGCGATTGTTGTTTGGCTTCTTTTTGCCTTACGAACAATTTCAGAAATACAGATGTTATCATCTTCTCTTACTTAAAACTCAGATGTAAAATTCAAGATAATAGATTATTTGGTAGAAATAAAAAAATGTTCAAGTGGCGGGATGATGAACTGGAACTTGATTCCTTGATCAGCAACTAATGATGTATCAGTATAAATAAGATACCTGGAGATACTAGTACTTTGTAAACAGGAACCGTCAAAATAGAGAGACGAATATTTTAAAGGGACATTCAGATATATTATGAATGTCACGGGGATAAACATGTTTACGCACGCAAATACCTCTCCGTATCATTGGATAGTTGTGTAAAAGAAAGGCAAAATATACCAAAGGGATATGCAGATTAATAAGTCGAAAACATGAGCAATACGAACCCAATCAAATACCGGGGGATCTCTGGTTCTTCGGGAGGGTAGCAAAATATCCTTATCCAATTTTGAAAACCGTTATGTACATGGTACTCCTGTGAGTACAAAAACGGTGGTAAGTCTATCTCGGTAGGATAATTTCAGGGAACAAACGACGGGATTATGGTTACTACAATTGGAGCATATCCATCGTCATGTGTAAAAATGATATTCAATAACAAACAACTCGTGATGGCTTCGCCAATAATTAAGACGGGATGATTGCAACTTCACCACCTGGAACTCTTGGTTTAAAAGCTTACTTGTGAGCAGTAATCCTCTATCAAGGAAATGATGATGGAAAACGAAAGTCCGAGAATATCGTATCGACTGGTATATATATAATCAATTTGCAGGCGCTGCTGGAATGTTGCTAAATAGAAATGGATAGTTCACCACATCAATATCTCTTATGTTTCATTTCAACATGTGCAGCATAAGGTTAAATTAAATTATCCTCACCTTTCGGGTTTGTCAAAAAGAGATGACTGATATAGATATTAGGTAATCTCTGAAATTATGTCATATTTTCAGGCAGTGAAACCCATGACAACAGAGGGAGTTCGTTTAAAATTTGCGGGATTCGAAAAATTAAGTGAGGTAGAAATATAGAAGCTAAATACTTTGTTTGGTATAGTGAAAATGTTATGCGTTTCTTACTGTGCAGAACACTAGCAGAAACATTTTGAAGAGTACGTAGGTGGCCACTGTACCCTTTGAATATTTATAACGTATTTGCAATAAAGGTGATATCACTTTATTTTTAGGAACATTAAAAATGTTACAGTCGCAGTTCACTGAAATGCAGAAAGTCAAATATCTTTAACATTTTGACTATATTACCTAGTTATTGCATTGACCTAACATAACTGTCAATACGGCTTTAGTAACAAAATCCTTATACCATTATAAAACCTTAAGACGTAAAAACATTCAAATAAAGTCAAATGCACTACATAAAAACTTTATTTACAATAGACTTATATAAGTTTATTTTTTGAATTCTTTTTGTCATCTGCTTGGTGTCTGCCGGTATTTATACATCAATGTCTTCTAATGTTTCACTGTGCTTAAAATGATTTGAATGCACGACACTTATAAAATTTTGTAACTATTTATAAACTTGAATCTCTAAGAACGGTAATGTAATTGTACCAAGAGTGATATTATATCATTGAGAACATAACAGATGTTATCGCAGATTACTATAAAGAAAAAAGTCAAATATCCGTATTATTCTGACTTCACTACCTAGTTAAAGTATTGACCTAACAACACTGTTTATATGGGTTTAATAAAAAAAGATAATCTATTTAAAACTTTAAGACGTAAAAACATTTAAATAAAGTCTAATGTACTAAATAACCAAAGACTTTTAATTTAATAACTTTCTTTTTGTGATCCTTTTTGTCATATTTAGGTATTTATACATTCTTGTCTTCTAATGTTTTCGAATGATTCGAATGTACAGTTATTTATAGATTTGATTCTTTTTAGATCGATAATGTAAGTGTACCAAAAGTGATATAATTATATTAAAAACATAACAGATGTTATAATTACAGATCACTATAAAAAAAAAATGATCGGAACATTCTAACAATATAACTTTGTAATTTGCTTTTGACCTAACAACACTGTTTATACGGGTTCGATTAAAAAAAATTAACTTGAAGACGTAAAACATTTAAATAATTTCTGATTCACTAAATAACCAAAGACTTAAATAACTTTATTTTTGTGATCCTTTTTGTAATATTGAGGTATTTATATAGTCTTGTCTTCTGATGTTTCACTTTTCCTAAAATGATTTGGATGCACGAAATTTATAAATTTTAGTATCCTTAACAGACTTTATTCGTGTAAGATCAATAATGTAAAGTACAACAGGTGATAGTATTATATTGTTTAGAACCTTAACGATATTGTCATTGTAGTTCACTTCACTATGGATAAAAAAGTCAAATACCCTTAACATTCTGACTATATTACCTAGTTAATTCATTGACATAACAACGTTTTATATACGGGGTTAATAAAAAAAAACATTTTTATACTATTTTACAACTTTAAACGTAAAAACATGTATTTATAATTAAATGCACTCCATAAAACTAGATTTAGAAAAGACTTAAATATATATGAGAAAATTCGTGTTACTTTTCACTTGACCAATTTTCATGTATGAAACGCTGTCAATTGATTTCTGTATCTAGAAACATTATCACTTGTCAAATTCTACCTGATACCTTTTACAAAAGTAAGGTCGGAGATGGGTCACAGCACATAAAAGGTGGTTTTAAAGGGGATTTTTCCTTTTCTAAAAATAGAACAACATCACCTAGGGTAATACCCGAGGTGAGTTTGCAGAATAAAGAATGTTTATGTTGATCGCTCCGTGAGGGAATCGTGAGGGAATCGTGTTGATTTCAAATTTAGTACTCAAACAATATTCTGGTTTGAATTTAAATGGATTTTTAACGTCATACGTAATAGGTATAATAAAGTCATTTTGTTCAATGAACATGCCTTGGTGATTTATAACATTTGAATGGCATTGTGATGTTATTATGCCAGGGGTATACACCTAAAAGCAATGTCGGCCTATCGGACAAAAGAAGTGGACTATATGTTTGAAATAAAATCGAACAGAGTTAGAAGTCCCTAATTTAAAATATACAATGTCAATATGCTTCTTTCTCATCGTTACAAATTTATTCCATTGATGTATATGTTGATTTGTTGTTCGCCGACGGAAAAAAGAGAAAGAATATAAAAAAAATCTTATGAGCTTCCAATTATTCTGAATCGTGGTGAATCAAGTGTATTAACATTTTCTATTATAAATTATGCTTCATTAATCAAATTGTACTAAAATTTTCCTATTTCATTTATGCTATGATGCTTATAAAGTATACCAAAGCGTTAACGTTATCCATTTATATACAAGTAACAAGATTAATTGTATTAGGTTAAAATTGAGAATGCAAATGGGAAATGTGTCAAAGAGACAACAATCCGACAAAGAGAAGACAGCAGCCAAAGGCCACCAATGAGTCAACAATGCAGCGAGAAGTTTGAGTACTTATATTTTACAATTGTTTTTGTTTTTTTAGATTAAAGTCATGAACAATACAGTTATTTTCCAGTTATTTCATGCGTCTGAGTTTTTGATTTTGCCATTTGATAAAGGACTTCAATTTTAGAATTTTAAGTAGAGCCCGGTATTTTTGTTATACTTTTTTCTTGTTGCTCTATTACGTGTAGTGTTTTGTGAACTGTTCTTTGTCTTTTCGGTGTTTATTTTCTTTTTGTTGATGGTGCTGTGCTGTTTATATTTGACTTGGGGTTTTTGATTCTCCCTTTTGCATATTCGTCTTCATTAAGCAACGACATATAGAAAGTACGGCATTTGATCTGCAAGCATAACATACGAATAAGAGTGATACATATGTCCTTTAATTTTTGTTAGAATTAATAATGTTTCCATTTTTTTTTATGAACAAATTTTCTTTTGCTTAATAATTAAAAAAAAAGCACAAATATGTAACTTAAAGGAGAATTCAAAACGAGAAGTCGTTTTTCTAATGGTAAAATCAAAAGCAAAGATTAATATGATACATCTGTATAGTTAAATAAGAATAACAAAGAATTGTGGGTTAACATTAATGTCACTCCCCACCACACATTTGGTCTTTTAAACATTTTTTGAATGATCGTCACTGATGAGTATTTTTTAGACGAGACGCGCGTCTGGCGTAGAAATAAAATTTCAATCCTGGAATCTATGATGAGTTTATTTATATATAGAACGTTTACATTGAAGTTTGAGTTAAATTTCGTTCCGGTTGAGTGTTTTATGCGAAAGTAGTGGAACCAAAACATGTAATATTGCTAAAAAAATCCAGTTTCCTGCTTCTTTTGTCGGCAATTCCTAAATCCACTGTCGTATATTGGACAGAAATAAATCTATTTTTAGAATTTCGAAATCATATTTGCAGTTTGTTCTAACGACAGTTTGGGTTATTTAATAATAAAAGTTAATAAACTGGAATCATTTGAAAAATTTGGTTTATCGTCATTAAAGTTTTTGTATTTCTGTCTAGTTCAAATAAGGCGATTTGGTCCTTGGACATAGAAAATGAAATTTTCCGATCTTTTTTTTCTGTAACGTATGAATCACCTTATTCGATACCTAATATAAAATCTTTCACACGAATAAACTGGCTGATTTAAGTTTAAATTTATTCGGTGGGATCCTAGACTCCGCTTTGAAGACCTATGATGGTCTCTTACAAATTATGACTTGGGTGGAAAGTTCTTACATTGGCACTCATGCCAACTTCAAAAAAAAATCTAATGACCGCTAAAACGATTGTGAGCCTGTATTTAGCGAACTTCGACAGATAACGATAAACGGTCACAGATCCAATGCTAAAAGAAATGAAATATTATACTAACTCTGTCGCAAAACTAAATAATCGTAAAACTTAACGTTCTAACGAGGTTTTCAGTCATTGTTTTGTTAAATAAAGGCAACAGTAGTATATTTCTGTTCAATAGTCATAAATCGATTAAGCGAAAACAAATCCTGGACACAAAGTTAAACCGAGGGAAACATATCAACTATAAGAGAAACACAACGAAACAACAGAAACACTGATCGAACTGCTACAAAAACTGACGCCAACATACATAGAAACGGAATATTTGAAAAACTGACGCCAACATTCATTGGAACGGACTATTTGAAAAACTAACGCCAGCATACATAGGAACGGACTATTGGAAAAACAACTGCCATATTCCTGACTAAGTACAGGATATAATAAACTAGTTATGATAAAATATTGGAAATAAATTAATGAAAAAGAAGAGCTGCTCTAAACTGTTCTTTAGACCGCACTATCAGGAGAAGAGTCTAGATAGGTCTTAAACTGATTTAACAAGAACTGAAAAAAAATGTATTTCTATGAAAAGGGAAGCTTCCACTATAATCTGTTCTAAAGACTGCTATCTTCTGTTGGGTGTCGTTTTATGACTACTTTCATCAACCGCCACAGAGAATAACAGTATATGTATAAATAGTTGTTAAAGGTTTTTGAAAAATATTTTATGAGAATTTTGCACTCATTCAAAAAGTACCTACATCGTACTTAACCTAGTCAAATGTTTTTTTTGGACTACATAAAGACCCATAGGAAAACATATCATTATAATCAGACATATAGTTTAGAAATTTGTAAACTAGTGTTTGCTCATACTTTTCTGTAACAGAATGACGCAGAATTGATAGAAAAACAACAATTAGCAATTAAATCCTCTCTCTTGTAATTTGACTGCAAGCATATTCGTGCCTTACCGGCATGATCTATTTGAACACGTTAGGATACTTTGTTATAATTTCTTTTTTTGTCATAACAATTACAACCGTTATGATGATAGATATAAAGACAGTCTTCTTGGTCTGAAAAAAATAAAATAACCAACATACCAGACTCATAGGACAACTCAAAACCATATCAAATGGCTAAATTAAAACCTGGGTTTTTTTTTTTGCTAAATTATGTCGTCAGATAATGGTAATGGCAATCTCAAATGATTAAGCCGCTCCTGTTTCATTGTAAGTTTCTTAGCAAGATCGTAGATACACTTTCCCATGCCCAAAATGAAAGTTGACTTTTTTTTTTACCAGAACGCAGAAACATATGTCCTTGTGCGATTGATAATTGACATTTTTTTTGTAAAAAGAACGCAGAAATACATGACCTTGTTCTAATATGATTTTACTACTCAAGTTTAATTTCCCTTTTTTAAAATTTTCAAAAAGGAGATAAAACGGGAAACTACTTTAAGATCCTGTCAACAAATTACTGATATTCATGTGACTTACTATATATATATATAAAGGTTTTGAATTGTATTTTTACTTATATCTCAAAAGAATATCTAAACGACATCACACTGTTAATGTATCTAATTATTGATGCGGATGTAAAAGTTTGATGCTGAAAACACGCCATCAACGAAAAATCCCCAGGTAGCAATATGATTTATATATATATACATCTTGACCAAATAAGGAAGAAACAGTCCAATTAATATGACATACTTCAGTGGCAAAAGAAAGTACTTTGAAATATTTCCCTTTTGAATAAATATTTCCTGAAGTATAATTTACCCTTCCTCCAGAGATTACATAACATAAACACGTAGTCCATGTTGCATGGTCTTTAATTATTTTTAAAAGAAAATAAAGAAAGAAGGGAACATTTAGTTGTAAGAATACGAACACGATAAAAAAAATATAAAATTCAAAAAATAAAACCGAGATAAAACATTTAAAGGTTTTAATTATTAACAGTGCCGATACAAGTAAGCATACAATTGGCAATGGAAATAGAGAAAATGTCAAAAAGACAACAACCCTTCTAAAGACCAGTTAACAACTAGAAACAACCAATGGGCCCTCAACGCAGTGATAAAATCCCACACCCGGAAGTGGGCCTCAGCTGGCCCCTTCATACAAATATGTACTGATTCAGTGGAAATGAACGTCATACTAGACTCCAAAACATGTTAATGAACTAAATAAATAAAAAATAAACATACCGGAATACGAAATACCAGAAGAAAGTTGTTGTTTGTCTGCCTTTTTTTTTAAATACATTTTTATCTTTTATATCCCCATAGTATGAAAGTATTTATCTTCTGAACATTAATGAGTATACTTAAATATGCTTTCATCAGTTTTAATGTTTAGTATTTTTACGAAATGAGCTCAACTGTTTATAAAAAAGAAGCAATAGTATTGTACGAGTTTCAAAACTCATAATTTCAGTCAAACATTTATTTGGTCGGGTTGTTGTCTCTTTGACACATTCCCCATTTCCATTTTAGTCTTTTCTTTTAACCTTTCAGAAAATCTCAATTACTTATACACCATGTATATTTGATGAGTTTTAAGGATAATTAAAATGAAAGGTTTGAATAAGACAGCAAACAATAATATCAGATTATCACATGGATTTTTTTTCAAATCGCATGTATTATCAGCCCTAGGTTCAATATTAGCCCAAGAGCCGCACGACTCGAGGGCTGATAATACATGCGATTGGAAAAATGACATGTTATGATCTTTTTATCATATGCTTCAACAATGGAGAAAAATAACAGATTCATATTTTGATCATTTTACGTGGTTCCAAAATAGAAGTTCAAAGAGTGAAAAGGTCACGGGTCCAAATAATTGTTTTGTACACTACTTTGTAATGTAATGAAAACGTAGCATTGAGGTATAAAACAAGAAGATGTGGTATGATTGCCAATGAGACAACTATCCACGAAAGACCAAAATGACATAGACATTAACAATTTTAGGTAACCGTACGGCCTTCAACAATGAGCAAAGCCCATACCGTTTAGTCAGCTATAGAAGGCCCCGATAAGACAATGTAAAACAATTCAAACGAGAAAACTAACGGCCTTATTTATGTAAAGAAATGAACGAAAAACAAATATGTAACACATAAACAAACGACAACCACTGAATGACAGGCTCCTGTATTTTTGGAATTTGCTGAGTATCACCAGCATGCCATGCGATAACATTACGGAAAGGCATGTCATAACAGTCGAAGCATGTGATAAACTTGTCAAATCAGCCTGCTAAATAAAGGCAACAGTAGTATACCGCTGTTCAAAACTCATAAATCCATGGACAAAAAACAAAATCGGGGCAACAAACCAAAACCGAGGGAAACGCATTAAATATAAGAGGAGAACAACGACACAACACCGAAACGCAACAGCACACAGAAACGGACCAAGCAACAGACAATACACCACGAGAATAACAAATATAACATCAAAACCAAATACAGGAATATGGGATAGACAAGTACCGTGCCACGTCTTATCTCAAAAATAAGAGAAAACAGAAACGCCTCAACGTTAAAATGCAACACACACACAGAAACGAACAATATTATAACAATGGCCATCTTCCTGACTTGGTACAGGACACTTTTAAAGGGGAATAAAAGTGGTGGGTTGAACCTGGTTTTGAGGCATGCCAAACCTCGCACTTTAATGGCACAGTTAAATATAACATTGAAATGAAAACAAAATATTACAGGACTACAATACAAATAAAAAGCAGAACATATTAGACAAAGAAAAGCATGATTAATAGATAACAAAAAGCATCAGGTTTAAAATTCAATACGCCAAAAACGCGTCTAGTCCACACGAGACTCACCAGTGACGAAAAAAATACAAAATTGTACAGCACTGAAGATCAAAAGTTGAAAAGGTTTTGCCAAATACGGCATTGTTTGTATGCCCAGGATAAGAACATTCATATTATATAAAACAATTCACACTATTGCAAACAGTAAATTTTAACAAATGAATATGAAAGAGATATACATAATGAAACTGAAGTAAAAACTAATTACAGAAAACTAAACCCGAATACATAACGCCCAGATCGAAAGTGAAAAAAGTACAAAGTTGTACAGCACTGAAGATCAAAAGTTGAAAAGGTTTAGCTAAATACGGCATTGTATTATGCCCGGGATAAGAACACTATTATATAGAACGATTCATGCTATTGCAAACAGTAAATTTTAACAAATGAATGTGAAAGATATATTCATAATGAAACTAAAGTATTAACTTATTACAGAAAACTAAACCCGAATACATGATGCCAAGTTCAATACAGCATAGACACACCAGAATCAGTCCAGGCGTTAACGCAATTAAAAAAATGACGTCACATACGATGGCGAAAAGGCAAACGTTATGCTACATTTGAATTTATAAAATTGAGAAACAGCATGACGTCACACATGAATCGTGGTACTTTTGATAACTATGAAAAACTATAATTTAAAAGTGAGCTAGAATTAGGATTGTTTTAAGATTATATTAAAACTAAATACTGATAATTTATTAAAACAAAATGCATATTGCAATACTTATTAATAGCAATTAACTGTAATATATATATATGTCCAGTTTGTTATGAATCCAACTTCAAACGTAATTATTCGTACAAAGCTAAGCACGAATTCGAAAACAATTCAATTTTCGTTAATTTAATGCTATTGTCATAGAGTAAAAATCATATGTTATTTAGTCTAAGTATATGATAATAAAATTATTAACAAAATGATAAACCTTAAATCTGTAAAAAAAAACGTACACTGAACAAAATGTATTTCCCAAACATGGTATCTAGAATGCTAGTATCTCTTTTTATAATTTAATAAGGAATGAAGTTGGCTTATTTTACTTTTAGTCAATGATGTATTTCACTTAAAACTATGCCATTTTAATCATGTATTAAGATTATATATATAACGATTAGTAGTTGAAAATTTCCATCTAAAATTAAGGTAAATTATGTGATTTGATACTTTTTATAGTAGACTGTGATGTAATCACTATTATCAATTACATTCACCATATAACAAAATAATGCATTATTCATAATAATTTGTTTATTGATCTAAATTTCTATTCTTCAATACCTCCCAAGGCGTTTTACTAAATATGAGCTAAATATAATTGAGAATGGAAACTGAGAATGTATCAAAAAGACAACTATCAGACCAAAAAGGTATACTAGTTCATCATTCAAGGGCAATCACTTAAAAAGAATTTTACTGACAGTGTTGTTTTTGTTTGCCAATTTGTAGACCATAATTGCCTTTTCAATGTTTTTTCGATAAAGTTTTGCCTTGAACATTAACAAGGTAAATGTCGTCTTTAAGGAGTAGTTACTCCTATAATGGGAATGTTAAACTCGCTGGATTTGTTTGCGACTATCATCAATCAGAAATCTAATGTTCAGTAGTTGTCGTTTGTTGATGTTTCTCGTTTCTCGTTTTTTATATAGATTAGACCTTTGGTGTTCCCGTTTTAATGGTATTACACAAATCATTTCGGGGACCCTTTATAGCTTGCCACATCACTTAGATTAAAAGATTATTGCAAAGAGATACAAATGTTCAATAATTCTGCACATCATATGTAATGTGAAAAATGGATACGTTCGTAAAAAGGAGCTGTTATGTCGTTACAACTATACTGCTTCATATGTCATATGATTTCTTTGTTTTTAGTTATTATAACTGACAACCGTAAGTTTCCATCAATATTCCGATATTTCGTCCATGAACTGTGTTCGGGTATATTATCTATATTTAGAATTAATTCGGCGAATTGAAGTTGATTTCTAATTAAAAGTTGACAAACACGCCGGCTCTTAAACCCCCTTTTTTATTATTCCTACCTATCCTATACTTGGACTTAATCTTCTTCTAAAGAAATAAAACATATTTTAATGTTATTTCAATATCTTTAGATTTTTCCAATCACTGATTTTTCTTACACAAAATATATTAAGATCTATATTTAGAATCAATTCGGAGAATAAGAATTTATTTTCTTTGAAAAGTAGTAGGAATGGTATAAAATCGATGTTATAATGTATCTTTATTTGTTTTTTCATGTCCTAAAACAAACTCCAGCTTTTTATTAAAGAAAAATTTAATGCATTGTCATTATCTTAGTCATGTTAGTGTGTTTTCTTTTTATTACTTATTAGTTAAACAGAATCTGATAAATATTTGCACAGTTAAAATGTCATGTAACTACAAATGCATTTTACAATGAATTGCTCGTAAAACAATGCCGTAAAACAAGCTGCACGTTATTTATTTCTTAAATGACAATTGCTGTGGAACTTTTTTTTTCTTCAAATGTTCGATTAGTTCTCACATTTTATATGCATGCAGTATTCGAAAACATAATGTGTAAGATGAAAATTTCCTACCTTACATTGTCACTTGTGTTCATTTGACCAAATTTATTTGATAGGGTTATTTTTTCTAAATGCGGCGCAATGTCGTCTTTATGTGCTTTTTTTTTAGAATAACTACAAATGTACTGTGACGAGATGTATGCGTTTAATTCATTATACCATAATTGTGTTTGTTTAGATTTAATTAAAGTAATATCTTTCTACGATGAAAAATAATTGCCATTTCAGACTAAGCAATTCGTTTCTCATTTATATTTTGACTGATATCCGCGTGTAAGTCTCAATTTTTCGGTTGCTATATATTTTTGTAATTATACATTGCTCCTTTTTAAGCAGATGAATAGAACCGAAACTGTTAATTTTCCATGTACGCTGTATGTACTAGATATTGGTATTGTTTATATCCTAGTTTCCAATGTAAGTTGTTTTGTGTTATGGTTATCGGAATACAAATACAACGGATTGGATTCAAAATATTTGGTAGGTCGTAATAAAATTGACTTGGATTTTTTTTTATATTTTCTGTTCTAAGGTCATACGAAACTGGGTTGTGGTTGTTACTCTATGTTCATTGAAATACATACGTATATGATGGATATTTCAGAGTTACGTACAATGATTAAGTGTTGCTTTGAAATAAATAGGAAATCGGGAAAAGCTTTATCAAATTATGGATACAACAGAAACTTTAAAATGTAATAATAAAAACATATGACAAATAAATACATCAGTTATATACCGCTGTTCAAAAGTCATAAACATATATGGTTTTTTTTTGGAGAAAAAAATAATTTGTTTTGAATTCTGAAAAAAAAAGTTGTTTGTTACACCCTCAGCTGCTACTATATGTAATGCTAAAATTGAAAGAAATAATTGTTTTCGACTTGTCGCGAAAAAAATAGATGGCGAAAAAAAAGTTTGTACAGAAAAAAAAACATAGCCCACCATAGCCCCCCCCCCCCCAAAAAAAAAGCATATGGTTGCTGCCTGAGGTAGGGGCAATTGATAGTTTAAAAACTAAATCGTGTCGTTTGCCACAGATTCTGGTACCGAGATGATCGTGTATGTCAAATTCAAGGCATATGTATAATTCACTCTTGTTTTATTAAAGGATTGAAACAGACACCAACTTGAACTCCCATTGTTTTAAATGATAGAAACTTTGCTTAACAGTTATCACATCAACCATACAGAAATATTTTCATATCAATTGTTTTCTTATGTTGGTTCCTGTTTTTTCTTTTGGTTTCCTTTGTCTGCAGTTATCATTCAACATCTGCTATTACATTAACTACCTCCCTGCAATATCGGCGACATTTTTACCTGGCTTTTTGTCTGTTAATTCCCTGTACAAAGTAGTAGTCAACCTGTTAGTAGCTGGACGTTGCAGGTATTCTATTGTAGGTTTTACTATTACAAAATATTGCGTGCACAGGAAAGCAAGCATGTTTGTGCAGATGCGTAATTGCAAAGTGAGGTTATCCGTACCATAGACCGTTCATTATATTCTCACTATGTTTGTTATTCTGATTTCGCGGTCTGTTGGTGGTAAATCACTTGGTTATTGAAGTCTGATGAACTGTTCAATATATTTTAAATGATGTTATCCTTTTTTTCTAATATATATCTAATAGTATTGAGAATGGAAATGGGGAATGTGCCAAAGAGACAACAACCCGACCATAGAAAAGTCAACAGCAGAAAGTCACCAACAGGTCTTCAATGTAGCGAGAAATTCCTGCACCCTGAGGCGGCCTTCAGCTGGCCCTTAAACAAATATATACTAGTTCAGTGATAATCAACGCCTTACTAAACTCCAAATTGTACACAAGAAACTAAAATAAAAAAATAATACAAGACTAAAAAAGGGAAGAGGCTCCTGAATTGTGACAGGCACACACATGCGGCGGGGTTAAACATGTTTATGAGATCTCAATCCTCTCTCTATACCTCTAGCCAATGTAGGAAAGTAAACGCATAACAATACGCACATTAAAATTCAGTTCAAGAGAAGTCCGAGTCTGTTGACAGAAGACGTAACCAAAGAAAATTCATGTTTTTTGCCACAACATAACGAACAAAGTTTGAAAAGGTATAAATATCAAATAATATCAGATAAACATGTGAGAAAAGTCCGTGAACACTAAGTGATGAAATAGTAGAAAGTGTAGCTATATCTAATTAGATGTTGCATTATATTTCTTTGTAGCTGTATTCTATGTTCCAACCTTTTTCATTTAATCGTGAGAGACATCTTAATATTGATTGTGTTTATATTTTTAGAGCAGTTCTGTGAAATCATTTACATTTGAAAGTAAAAGTAAACGAATCGCTGAAGAACTTTAAATAAATCTCCGATTATAAAATCCCCTTTCTACTTGCAACATTCTGTGAACGTGATTTATTCAAATTGTTATTGATGCATTGAGCAATTACAGCTACATTGAATTCTCTTTTGATAGATTTTAATTCTGTACATATAAACACAATTTGAAACCACATACGTGTTTTTAATATCTTCTTACTTTTATTACTTTCCAGTCAAATGTTCATTTTTGTTTTGTTTATTTTTTAATTTTGTTATTTTTATTGAGATGTAAAATCATTTACATTTGAGATGAAGACAGATAAATCATTTTAATACAACAGAAATTTGTGAAAAAACATTGAATCCCAGTACGATTGATCTAATATTCAATTAAAAATATTATTTAAAAATAGTGAAAGATAATAAAAGAAAAGAAAATCAAACGAAGGGGGACAGGACCGACGTAAACATGGGAAAAACGAAAATCGACGAGAAAACAATGTTCAGATCATTGCCTGGATACATTATATTTGAAGTGGACAACATTTGAAATGTTTCTCTGAATATATTGTTTTCACTACGGTCGCCTAACGAACAACATATGAATCTACGTATGTTTGACGAGTTAACGTTCTTGTGTTTGTACTTCCTCTTTTCACTGAACTAAACCCTTTGCAATTGATTTGACAGTTTGTTGTTATTTTGTTTTGAAAAACCATTATTGCAGGCAAGGAGAGGACTGCATGCCATTATGATTTGATCAAAAAACAACTGTCCCGAATTATGGCACTTATGCCCCAACTGTTTTAGTCAAAATCCCGTTTATCTCGTTTTTTACATTTGATTCAGAATTAGACGCATTTTCGTCATCTAATGTTCACTTGCAATTCGCAACACATCGATCCTAGTGGATCTGCTTACCCTTCTGGATCAAGTGGTATAATACCCCATTATTTGGTGTTTATGTTTCACAGTTTGTCGATTTGTTTTCTTTTACTGCTATTGTATATGTTTTGACATGCTATGGCTTGCAATGGATATCAAGTCAGGAATATGACAACTGTTATCCAATCGTTTGATGTGTTTGGACTTTTGATTTTTCCTTTTGATTTTGGACTTTTTGAATTTTCCTCGTTCAGTATTTTTGTGGTTTTTACTTTTTGTTATTTTTCATTTATTGTTCTATACATAAATCTGCCTATTTATTAGTATTCTCGCGTTTTATTGTTTTAAATTTGTAATTTCGAGACCTTTTGATAGTTTAATAGCTTTTCACCTATTGTCTCTTACATGCACTTCTATCTCATTATGGTCGTGGTGGAGAGTTGCTTCATTAAAACAATTAACTGTACTACTTTTCTTGCACCAGATGCGCATTTCTACAATACATGTCTCTGCAGTGATGCTCGTGGCCAAAATATTTGAAATTCAAAGCTTATATAAAAGATGAAGAGCTATAATCCAAAAGGTTCAAAAAGTATAGCCAAATCCGTGAAAGGAACCAGAGCTTTGCATAAGGGAGATACATTCCTTAGTTTATAATAATTTCTAATATTTCGTAACAGCAAATTTTAAAAACACAAAAAATCCTTATTTTCATGCCAGTACCGAAGAACTGGCTACTGGGCTGGTGATACCCTCGGGGACTCATAGTCTACCAGCAGAGGCATCGACACAGTGGTAGTAATACAATTAACGGTACAAATTTTCTTGCACCAGATGCGCATTTCGACAATATTTGTCTCTTCAGTGATGCTCGTGGCCAAAATATTTGAAATCCAAAGCCTAACAGTACCAATCTTTTGATTTTGATGTGAAAAAGATACAAAATACCGTTTGAAGACTTAAAGCAGTAGTTAATTTTCATGAAATATTTTAGGATTATAAGCTACAATTAATCGTCGTTAATGAAAATATTCTGATTACTAGTATTGATTCTTTTTATCATAATTATATTTATTATATATAAGTATGTCTGAACCAGTGACATTTCTGCTACAGATTTATCCATCGGATCCACCAGCAGTGATGGTGTTACCAAGCAGACAATACATTCTGTATATTTATATATTCTGAAATTTGTTTTACGATTGGCATTGTTGCAGGAACCACATGTGGAGCAGGATCTGCTTACCCTTCCGGAGCACCTGAAATCACCCCTAGTTTTTGGTGGAGTTCGTGTTGTATATTCTTTAGTTTTCTATGTTGTGCCATGTGTACTATTGTTTTTCTGTTTGTCTTTTTTAGCCATGGCGTTATCAGTTTGTTTTAGATTTATGAGTTTGACTCTCCCTTTGGTATCTTTCGTCCCTCTATTTTTGAACTATTGTTGCTTTTTAAGGAGTATGAAAACCAATATTGTTGAGATGTATTTAAACGCTGATTTTTATTAGACATTAAGACTTTTGAAGAACTTTTAAGTGTGTCTTGATATTTCAAAAGAAAATATAAGACATTGATTAAAGTGGTATTTATTACCACATTAAAAGTAAAATGATATAGATTTGATGAATTTATCTATTAAAAAACATGCGTTTTGCATTAATAAATCAAAATAAATAATTAGAAAATACTTCACTTTTTTTTCTATTAATGACACAGCTTTTGAACCCTAAAATTTTCTTTAATAAGTTTATGGACTGTGAAATGTTTAATATATGCATGCATGTCCATAAGTCAGGTTAAAAGAAATTGGGACTAAGTTTGACATTTAATTAATATCTGCAATATTTCATGTTTTATAAAACTGGAACGATGATTCTGTGCTGATTCAAACACAAAGATCAAAGAACTAATTGCATGTAAAGCGGTTCATGTAAAATAGAACGACATACTCAAAGCTTCCTGTGTCTCGACACGTACAAAATATACCTACAAGATTCCTTTAGCGTTTTTTAACAACAGATTTTAAATGAAAAGTCAAATAATAGCAAAATTAAAAGCTCAAACACATCAAACTAATGGAAAACAACTGTCATATTACTGACTATATACAGATAGCAAATTGTTGATTAAACTTGGTTTATAGCTAGATAAACCTCTCACTTGTTTAAAATACCATTATTTTGACAATGATGAGTAAAAGAATTGCAGCACCATTGATATTAAATTGTGATATTAATGTTTTTCTTGTTGTGTAATTAATCCTGGAATATTGTTGAAATGTGTAAGAGATGAGACAATTTGCCTGTTTGCATTCTCCATACAAGATTTATCTAGATTAAAATATGAAATGACTATATAAAAAGAAGATGTGGTATGATTGCCAATGAGACAACTATCCACAAAAGACCATAATGACACAAACAAACAATTATAGGTCACCGTACGGCCTTCAACAATGAGCAAAGCCCATACCACATATAGTCAGCTATAAAAGGCCCCGATAACACAATGTAAAACAATTCACGCGAGAAAACTAACGGCCTTATTTAGTAAAAAAATTAACGAAAAACAAATATGTTACACATTAACAAACGACAACTACTAAATTACAGGCTCCTGACTTGGGACAGGCACATACATAAATAATGTGGCGGGTTAAACATGTTAGCGGGATCCCAACCCTCCCCTAACCTGGGACAGTTGTATAACAGTACAACTTAAGAACGAACTATAAAAATTAGTTGAAAAAGGCTTAACTCATCAGATAGACAAAAAATAAAAGTGGACGTGGCCGGGTACTTATACATCCCGACACAAAAAGACACAATGAACAGATCTGAGAGTACTCGCAGTTCTCTGACAGCTGGTTCAAAGCCATTAACAACTACTGAGTAATAAAAAAAATCATGCCTCTAAGACTAAGCAATCAATCCGTACACATCCAACATACAATGGATTTAGTGTAAAGATGTCATAAACAGCCAGAGAAAAAAATGACCTTGTGCAATGCCAAGTTACAGGTATCAACAGATTGTAGGTCCATGAAAATGTATATGTATATAACATACTAGTAATATTTGGTTAGCTTTTAATCTACTTATAACAAAGTCAATATTTATACCAATAAAAACAATATTCAATGAGCTTAACACAGTGTTGAATAGGTAACCTTTAAGGATAAGTTTATTTAAAGGAGCAACAAGTTTACATGGATCATTTCTAAATTTCCGGGCACGGTTTACAACATTTCCGTAAAAATGAGGATGTGCTATACCGTTTGAAATAAGTTTTCTACAGGTACAACCAAACTTCAAAACCAAATCTTTATATTTATGGAAAAAATTAGTAAAGGTTTTAAGTAATTTATGGTAACGATATCCCTGGTTTAATAATTTACCAGTAATACATAGGTTGCGTTCGTTAAAATCAAAAACGTCACAACAGACACGGGCATAGCGAACAAGTTGTGAAATATAAACACCGTAAGATGGTGCCAAAGGAACATCACCATCTAAAAATGGAAAATTAACAAAAGGGAACGAAAAATCGTCTCTTTTGTCGTAAATTTTAGCGTGTAGTTTCCCGTTTAAAACCGAAATATCTAAATCCAGGAAAGGACAGTTATTACCGAATACATTTGATTTACTTTTTAAGTAAGTTCCTTGGGGTAAATTTCAGCAGTATATTGAGAAAATTTTTGATTATTTAACGAAAAAAAATCATCAAGATAACGGTAAGTGTTGTTGAATTTATCAATTAAATGCAATTTCGACGGGTGAATTTAGTCTACACTCAAGTAATAAAATAATGGGATTAAGCTTATCATTAAATAAGTAACTGTACTATTTCATGCTTTATAACATATAACATTGATTATTTGTTGATTCGCTTTATATTATCTACATCTTCATTTCAAAATCAACTACATGTTTGTCTGAATATATGTCGTTTTATTAAATGTATCTGATTTATACTTTCTTTATATTTGGTACAACAACTTTGTTGACGCATTAATCGTAAACAATAAGAACTGTTAAAGAATAAATAAATTCCTTGTAAAGTCTAATAAGTTGACAACAGGGGCATTATGAACACAAACCCTTACTACACGTAACAATCAACTTAACAAATCATAACAAAATAAAAGTTAAACTGTACGAACTCATTCAACACCCAGGGAGAGGTCATATTCCTTTGAGGTCTGTACAAATATTAAAATCTTTTGCATAGCTCATTGCAATTATAACATTTGGTAATAGCTCAGTACCTATGTAATAAAAGGGGAAGACAACGATTCGTTGCAATGACTGTCGAAACAGATTGTCGATAACTAATTGATAGAAAAGGGAGGGTGATATGGTTTCTACCGTAATGTGACTTAAATGAGGTTATTTGAAAATGAAAGTCCGTTTGAACTGTAGAAGGGCATACGCAGTGGGAAAATGTTAATCACGCATATGTATGGTTTATATTATTTGAATGTGGTTAAGTACATGTATATAAAAATACTAAAACGACTTTTTTCTTTTGTTCTGACTTATTGGCTGAAAGTAACAGGTGCGTGTTACATCAACTTGTATTACAAAATATAATAATATGCGACCTTGATTCGGTGACTTAGGACAATTATAAACTATCGGGTATAATAGACTGAAATGGTACATGAACACTTAAAACCATAAAAAGCACAAATGGATTATTGTTCTTTAACTTGCTTTCTTAATGTTATGCAACCGGTATGGGCCATTTAACAGAAAAATGCATAACACGTAATACAAGGCAAAATGTTAGCACAAGCAAGCAGATCAAATCGTTAAGCATAAAAAAACAAATTCAAAGTTATGGGAGAAAAAGGTGTATTCGTGTATATGCATATATGAATTAAAGTAGATAGTAGTAAGGTCTTGTGGGACAGCAACTGAAGCACATACAACATGCAAAATAAATTTGACAATAGCAGTTTCCAACCAGTAAGTCTTTGGCATGTTCTGTTCAATTAATTCCAGCGCAAATAAGAGCTGTGTATATTTGACAGGCATATTTCTATTGTTGCAGACATATTCTAGATTTTTTCTAGATTAATTTCTACACGTGTTTGTGTTTTGTTGTTTTGCAAAACGGTTCATCGGAGACTTATAATAATAAAAAAATTTGATCCAAGTTGTTACTACTGTAATCACTAGCCAGTCAACACTGAGGATGTGAGTTTGAACCACGCTCTTGCGGGTGCACTCGACTCCAATCTTAATTGACTAAGAGTGTTAGTTTTCATATCGAAGGTCGTTTTTTTTTCTCCGGGCACTCCTGCTTCCTCCACCAATAACAACTGGCCGTCATGAACATTAGAAATAAAATCAAAATCAAAATGTGTTTATTATTTCTATAAATAAATGATAATTGAATAATAATAAAAAGACATTTTACTAATATAACCGAAGCTTGGCTGAAGGTATCTACTTAATGAAACTACAGATCACATGTGGCTGTGTCAATATCTAGAGAACTACCCACAAGTGCCTGTAATAATATATTTGTTGTACACTCGATACTCTAACATGGTAAATTTTGAAATGTCGATTGTATCGTCCTTATGAATTACATATTCAACTCTATTTAAATACGAAAATAGTATGTAATAGAAAGAATTCTGTAATCATAATAAATTATCTTAAATCCTTTAGTTGAAGTACAAGTATTGACATACCAAATATTGACACGGGGCTAAAACTTTTAATTGTACAAACATTGCATAGAGGTTGAAGGACGAACATCTTAGATTCAAAGATAGTATTCACATAGCAATTAAGTCACGAAGGGCCAATCAGGATTAGTTCTAGTGAATACATTGACCAATCAGGATTATTTCTAGTGGATACCAACGATTCCCCTTAATGGGAATACCAGTCAGCATAGGTCTGGCTAATGTCCAAACAGGTTTTACCTATGTACTAATCTATACTTTAATGATATGTTTGTATTATATTTTTAGACAACATGTATTTGTTTTATAAAGTTTGAAGATAAATCACGTCCAATATACAATCGAATTCTTTAGAAAAAATTGTATACTTTTGTCAAGATACCCAATTATATTAGAAGACAAAACATGGCGGATCAGGTTTCCGTTACTAATTATTTGGAAAACATAAACACTGGCAATATGTTATGGGTCATTTTAAAATAAGCTTGATTTTGAATCGTGAATTGTATGTCCTTGGTAATAAGGAACTAAATGACGAAATCATTTACTTCTGTAGGTTACATTATCGTTGATGGAGGGAAACTTCCTGATTATTTTTAAATCTTGCATACATACATGTGTTGGAACAATATATTTGTTTTAATATCTCTATTTATCTTTCCCCAGGAAATACGGAAAATTCAAAATTAGGAATGCAAATGGAAATAACCCGACCTAAGAGCAGACAACAGTCTTAGGCCACCAATATGGCTTTTACGCAGACATAAAATATCGCACCTGGATGTTGTCCTCCGCTGACCGCTTAATAAAATTGTGTACTAGCTTAGTTGAAAGTGTATTACAACAAATCCTCATTTCCTTGTTTTTGATATGCACAAATCGCCAGTCAAAATTTCACAGTTGAAAAGAATAGATAAGAAGACAATACTAGCATACAAGACATTGGTATTTTTTTATCTCACTGAATATTGTTTTTCGTGAGATACATCGGTTTGAGGGATTTTCGTTTATTCAAATTTGACATTACAAAAGAAATAGTTATCCGTCTTTACCATCAAACGTGGTCATTCTACTCGGCCTTTGAATTAACTATGACAATCTTACTCTTAAAATTGACAATTCGATAAGGACCTGGCTTTTGTTAATTTTCCATATCTCTCACATTATGATCCGCGCTATTTGTACTGCACGAGGTGAGTATTTTGATATACAATGTCATTTCAAAGATGTTCCAAGTCAATGTTTTTTTCAAAATCAAAAACAAACAAAAACGAATTGTACACGAACGAACACAACCGGCACAACTCTTCCAACAGCACCTGCATATGGGGTAAACCTCTATTGACTACAGTGTCCCTTAAAAATAAATATCTTGACATAATGATTGCTTTTCTGTCAAACAAGTGGTTTCCTCGACAATTTCAATAGTAAAGTTCAAGATATCCTTTCGAACGTGGTACTGTACGGTTGCCATCTTTAAAACATAAAAAAAATCACAGTACTAAAAGTTGTCTTTCATAGAATATATGTATCCATGTATGACCGTGGATATGTGTTATTGTTTAATTGTATATGCACAATTCCGTTCTCTTTTCCACTATTGTGAAATTATCGGTTACACCTTATCTTTAGTTATTTACTTGACGTATAAAGTGTAGTGTTTTTTTTCCATTTACCTGAAAAATATCTGTTTATTATGATGTTCAAAAGCCGTTTCTAGATTATGATGTTTCCAAGTTTTATGTATTTATATATAAATTTATGACTAGTTATTAATGTCTGTGTCATTTGGTCTCTTGTGCCGGGTTGTTTCATTGACAATCATACCACTTCTTCTTTTTTAGTAATAGCATTAAAAATCAGGTTTATCACATGAGATCGCTTAGTGTGATATGATAACATAAAATGAACCGTGTTTTCTGTTCAACTATGAGATATCCGTCTAGTGCTGACCTAACTGTACTCAATCATCAGTCAATATATACAAAATGACCGACTGTGCAATTTAACATAGACATTTCAAATGGAATCAGTTAATTATATCTATAAAATCTTATGTTAACACATGTAATATAAATATTTGGCTTAAATTAATCATTATATATACGTCTGATTTATAAATCAAACATATGATTCATTTTTTGACTTTTAATAAAAAAAAAATCAACCGTGTTACACTAGTAGCCGCAACATTATAACATGCAAAATGATCATAAATCAGTTTGTGATATCTTAGTCCTTGAAATGCCAAGTAATATGAATTATGCAAATTAAGTTGATTAACGCATGCGGTAGAGACATTAAATGTGTGGTTGTCTTCTTAAAACGTTAATAATTTCGATTACACCAGTTATATACCATAGTAATGGACAATTTGAACCTCATTTTTTTCTGCCAATCTAAAATTTTAAAATGTTTGACTGTTTAGCAAAACGTCGGCGAACATGCAACTCTGTTAACGTTTGATATTTGTATATATCATATCTGCTTTGCATTTATCAGTCCTATTACTTTTAGATTTATCTTGTTGTGAATAATTTTATGAGTGTATAATTTCCTTGTCCAACAACATAGTGTGTTCGGTTAATGTACTTTCAATTCACATACCAAAGGTAGAATAGAGAGAAGAACGACGCAAAAATATTGTCATCCTTACATTAAATGCAACTTTTCTTATTACAAAAAATGCGCCAATATCTTCCATGGATTATATATTTTTTGTGATATTTGAAATAATTTATCAGGGTTTCTGTCTAATTGCCATGTAACTGATACAATGTTACTATTATTACAATTACATGTATCAATTCATTTCAAGAAAAAAAAAACGCTCAAATCTTGACCTAAATTGTATTAACATAAATACTAAACCCCAAAGTAGATTCGAACACGAAAAAGCCTATAATTACTGAAACATCAACGTTGGACTGTATCAACCAACGAAAAGAACGGAATCAGTACCTCGTCATTAAAATACTTTCTTTGGATGACCAAAGATTTGTATATGGAAAAGCAACGAAAATAGATGTAAAAGAAACTATTTCTAGTAAAATAAAAGAAAATGTTCATGGTTCCTTTACCATGTTAACAGTATTTACGCAGGTTCATGCACTTGCAAGGTATTAAGATCTATTTTGTGTTTTTAGTTTCACTTACAACGATGCTAAAATTTACAAAAACGTAGTGATTTGTGCTTATGTATAGTTCCAGTGTCATTAACAGTATGTACGTGTCCTTGGACAATATCTAGGCCAACATGTCTATTGATTATAGGCATGAGTATATCTAAATGGTTATAAGATATGTGTTAAAAACTTCATTACAACCTTGTAAAATAATAAAAACAAACAATACCATATAGATAATTAAGCTATACATGCATGCATGTAATGAATAAAATCAATTAGTTATTTCTAAAAATATATGCGACCAATCAATATAAAGCTGTTGTTAAGTAAACCCCCTGTATATATTATGTCTGTATGTCGGCTGGCATGTCGCCAACGGTGATTTACCTATATACCCGATACGATTAAAGATATATTTTTAATTTTGCAGTTTTACACAAACACATCGATTATGTACACATTATAATTTATTACTTATTGATATTCTAGAAAGACCTTCACTTATCAAAACATATCCGTTTTTTTCATATAAAATTGTAGTCCTTAGATCAGGTAATATAATTATCACTTTGTTCATAGATAAAAGACCATTTAAATGATGATATACAGGAATGTAAGTAATGCGATCAAATGTCATGACTTTAATACGGAATAATAATGACGAAAACCGCTGATGTTATCAATAATTCTTTCCGATTACTTTTTTGACCGAATCACTTATTTCTCCTACTTGTGTTATTTTCAAAACAGAATACATAAACCATTTAATTATCAAGCATCAGAAAGAATTTCCTAAAAGTTAACACATATGAACAAAACGTTATGTTAGTTTTACAAATGATTCAATAAAGGCAACAGTAGTACACCGGTATTCAAAAGTCTTAAATCGATTGAGTAAAACATAAATACAGTTAACAAGACAAATCCGAGAGCAACACATCAGCTATAAGAAGAAAACAAAGAAACAACATGAACACCGAAATGCAACAAAAACAAACGTCAAAACCCAATAGAAACGAACTATTTGATAACAACTGCCATATTCCTGGTACATGATATTTGAGGACAGAATGGTAGGTGAACCTAGTTTAATGACATACCCAGCATCCCGCTTTGACTATAGTAAACAATTTCTCTAAAAGACTACGTGACAGAAATACTGCACAAACGTACCGGCTTCAATTGCTATCAAGCTAATAAGAATAACGATCAATATATGCCTCCCTAATTTATATGTTAAAAAAGCAATCCATTTAGTTTTAAGGTGTGAATAACGTTATAGCTATTTCATTTGACAACAATACCTTAGTCTGGCTTGAGCATCAATTGATTAAACGTCAGATTAGTGGAAATCAGAAAGGGCAAAAATAATTGAAATAGATAGGAACAGTCGACATATGGAAATCTATTTCAAGTTTAACAACAATTTGTTTATTTTCGGAATAAAACAAGCAACAAGGTTTCAACATTCAGACCTATAGGTCGAAAATAAACTGACAACATCATGGCCAATAAAGAAAAAGACTAACAGATAAACAATAGCATAACACACACAACATAGAAAACTAAATACTGAACCACACTAACGCCCCCAAAACCTGGAGTGATCTCAGGTGCCCCGGAAGGCTAATCATCCTGACATTGAACTACCATTGCATTACCTTTACTGCGTTTGCTCTTTTACTCTATCAGTTACAGATCCCAATGTAATACATTGCAATAAATAAGTTAAACATTGAAATTTTAACCTATTTTGAGACGAACGATTTGCTTAGTTTAGATAGTATTTGTTTTCTTGTTTCAGAATTTGTATCGTGTGTTTATTTTAATATTGATATTCAATTATTCTAATAAGTAAAATAGCAAAATAACTGAACTCCGAGGAAAATTCAAAACGAAAAATGCCTAATTAAATAGCAAACTCAAAAGCTCAAACACATCAAAAGAATGAATAATAACTAATATGCTTGTTGTATAATCATAAAAATACTGATATACTAAAACGATTTCAGTAAATGGTATAAATCAAGACGACAATAGTTTGCAGATGCATACATCTTACCAATGGATTTAAAAGACTAACAAAAACGAAAACCGATGGAGTCGAATGAAAGAGGGACGAAAGATACAAAAGGGACAGTCAAACTCATAAATCTAAAAATAAACTGACAACGCCACGGCTTAAAATGAAAACACAAAAGACAAACAATAGTGCACATCACACAACATAGAAAACTAAAGAATAAACAATGTTCTTTGAAAATTAGATTACTAGAATTCAATGATATTGAGCTTACTTATTGAAATTATAGAGTATTTTCCAGACAGAAATATTTTACTTATTAATGCTGAAGTCAAAGTAAAAGATAACCGATGAACACATTTGGCCTGAATTTTACTAATTTGTTCTTTCTTCTATGATTTTTTCCGAATTGATACATTCAAATGATAACTTGATATATATATATATATATATATGATGAAATACGGTGTAATTAAAATTATTGATTGTTTTGCTTTCATTCATAGCTGATGACTTGAGAGCTAGCCTTGAAATTATATTTACTTGACGATTTGCATTTTGTTATCAATTGATTTGACCCTGGCTTTAAAAACCTTTATTGTATTTACACAATGTATTTAGATATATGTTACATGAGTTTATCTCGTTTCAAGATGTCAACTTTGGTATATATAGGTCAGCAATGTATTTGAATACTATAGATAAAATTCTTTTTGTTTGAATTCTACCTTTTGAAGACAGGTGATGCAGCCTATGTGAATAAAGCTATATATATATATTCCCTTCGGTATGTTGACAATGGATCAATGCATTGACGGACAAAGTATGCATATACTAACATTTTTAGCAAACGAAGGGAATTTCCCGGTCTTTAATTAAGACAATGTTATCAGGTAAGAGAGGTTCAGTAAAGGTTGTATTTTCAGAAAACATATTCTCTTATGTTGTATAGTGATTTGTACCTACAACCTGTGTTAAGAGATATTCCCAAAAATGATTCTTGATTTAATTCAACGCATATTGTTTCATAATCTCTTTAGTTGCTAGAACTTAGAAAGGTACCCTTAATGATGTGCAGCAATTTGATTGGCTTGTAGTAATCCAATCAGTACCATAGTAATTGAGCTAACAATCTCACCTTGATAGGTGTACATTACTAACCGTACAAGGGCAGAAACACAATGACATAGTATAAATATAATGAATTGTGTGTTATAAATAAAGGGTTTGTTTACAATCCTGAGATGTATGACAAAATTACTTTCTAAAGGTCATGTGATATATCAACAAACATTTATTTCTAAAACTAGACATGCATGCTAACCACAAGACTGCACCATGATCAAAGATTAAAGGAATTAATCAAACAGTGTGTCTTTTGGGTAAACAAATAATGCATAAATACTTTCGTTATCTCAAAAGTATATATATTTAGTGTCTTATCGCTTTATAAACGGAATTTAAAAACAGGAATTTTTTAATGTTCGGACTATAGTTAGAAACACCTTTTTTAAGGAAAAGGTGCTTTCAAAGTAGAGAAAGTTTCGTATTGAGATGTTTTTATCAGATTTTTGTCTGATAATCTATTGATGAATCTCAAAATTCTTGAAAATCTACTGTAAACCTCAGGCAAATAATATACCGGTGTTCAAAAAGTCACAAATCAACCAAGAAAAAATCCAGGCCACAGATACGATGAAAATTCATTAACTATAAGAAGAAAAACAAAGATATAACAGATACACTAAATTACAAAACAAAACGCTAAAATATGTAGAAACAATTTATTTGATATCAACTGCCATATTCCTTACTCAGTACAGGCCACTGAGTTAACCTGATTGTATGGCTAGCCAAACCTCCCGCTTATATGAAAATGTTAACAAATATCGTTAAAACGATAACACTATGTGACAAAAATACATACAAACCGCAGAACAAGAACGGCTATATTCAAATAAACACAGACACTTATGCAACGAACATGAAATCTAGAATTTTATTAATTATTATCACAATACCAGTCCAATCAGTTGTTCTTACAATGATAATATTGTAAGGCAATTTTATGATTAAAAAAATTCTTAGAAGAACTTGACTTTATCTTTTTGCCTGATTTGTCATATTGTACTCAGTATTTACACATTATTGGATGATTCAGATTGAAAAAAGTTTGGGCGTGTTTGGAAAGTATATCTTAATTTATTTGACAATCTGATAACAATTTGTAGATTCTGGAATCAACTGTATTTGAACTGATGAGTGCAAATTTTTATCTATTTTGAGAAATATATATTGTACACTATATTGATACTCACAAAAAAATTGTAAAAGACTAATTTACTATTTTTTTCTCAAAAGTTTTATGATTATCGGTAATAGCTGGTACATTGAGCTTTAAAATGTGTAATCATTTATTTTAAGAACACTGTTGAAACAGGTAAGCATAATGTCACCTTTGTAATGCACTCCAGTGCACCTTTTATGGCGACATGTCTTGTAACGCACGTGCAGAAATATACATAACTTGCCAACCACAAAATCTTCATACAAGATTTATATGTCCGGGACAAAATTGGACATTTGTCATTGTAATGGATATACTCTTGATATAATGAAGTAAATGTAAACATAAGTATATTTTCAGGGTCTAGACAATAGGATTAAGTACAAAAAAGGCATAATTTGACTGGCCACTTAATTATTTTTATCTTTAAGTAACGCCGACATTATTTATTTTTCACAACCATTGTTTAACCATCTGTGAAAAAGGATAAAGACTATGGTACATAACAATTGGCATAAACAATTTTATTTTTTAAATTCGTATGACACTTCCAAATAAAAATAATATGTTTTATTAACTTAATGACAAAGTTTTAATCTGAAAAAAGTGAATGTTAACATTTTTTCAAAAGCAATCCTTTATTGGATTAAAATCTTCATAAATGTAATGAGTTTGGATTATTGACTTCCAAGACACTAATTCGGCGATATTTTCGTGTATGTAGTGACCTTTTCTACGAAACTCCCAGTTGTGACCACACAGCGCGGGAGGTAAATCGTGGTTAAAGAATGAAAACATACGTGTTCCTGAAGATGTGTGATAAATGTCAAAAAGAAACGTGCATGCAAAATTTGGTTTTATATATTTGCATGCATTGGTTCAATAATTTCAATATCACTAAAATTTCAAGACACTCGTTTCATATGACTTAAAGATAAATGTAAAGTAAACATCTACGGCAGAGCTACAAATCAGAAAACACATTATAAAACAAATTTTGAGAGCAGCAGTAAGTCAGGAATAAACAGATGGCGCAAAAACTAGTATAACGATGTGACGTCACTAGACAACCACTTATGTTGATTATATAAATTGTGGCTGTGTAATATTTAAGGCAGCTGTATTCTGAGGATGTCATATTTCACAACTCCATCATAACGAAACGAATCAAAGTAAACAAAAAGCTAGAGCGAGACCGGGTTTGTCGACAGGATAGAATTTATCACCAGCCATGCTACTTTTTCTCATTCTGAAAATGTAAGATCAGAAAAGGATACTACCAACGTATTTACAGATGAGACGACTTTCTGATATTATAAGATCTAAACAGAGACACAGACACGTCGCGTTGGTAAATCAATTCGTAATGGTGTTCTTAAAGCTTTTACGAAGCCGTATTTGAACTGGAAAATTAAGGGTGCATTTCAAACAAACAAAGAAGGTTCTTTGAATAAACTAACTCTAAATGATGTTGTCATCGCTTGGATTCCGTCTGTTTTACTTTATGCATGAACAGAAGCTTTTATATTTATGTGAACTTTTCATAATACACATTCAATAACTATGACAAATATCGTGGTATTACTTTTCGCCATAATTCTTTAAATAGTTTCCTATACGCAGCATCAGTTTTTAAATTTAAAACTACGTCTTATTAAAACAGTAAAATTTCACACCAAATCTCTTCAGAATAACATGTTCGCATTGGTTCATTATTAAACTGTACTACTTGCACTATTTATTATAATTTGAAAAAAAATGCAAAAGTTAACAAGTTACAAAAGTTTTTTGAGTTTAATTTATAATCATGAGGAAATTGTGTTTTAATCTGGCGTTAGAAGGAAGATTTTATGAATTGTTTATATTCTATTCTTGGAGATAATTGTAAGATAAATGTGTAAGTGTGGACAAGTGGAGAAACTCTGATATATTTCTGTACAATAAATTAATGTAAAATTTTGAACCTTATAAAGATTAGTTGATTTGGATCAGCATGCATTTCATTACCAAAATAATAAATACATGATCAATAAAATTTGTCCAAAGGTATTGGTCTGAAATAGTAACGATTATATTTTTGCTTAATATAAAATGTTAACATTTATTTGATTGATCATGGGTATAAGTGACAGCAATTTGATATTGTAGAGATACAGCCATTCTGTCTATTTCATTGAAGATTCAAGATTCCATTTACTGTATATAATCCTTCTTCATACATTTATTTTGCCTGCATTGCATTATAACTAAGTTTTATCATAGTGAGCAGTCCGTTGAGTGTTTTTAGTAACATATGCCATTATGGCTAGTGTGGAAAACGGGACGCACCTCTGATATATTTCTATGCAATACATTGATAATGTACAGATTTGAACATTTAAATGGTCCGTCGATTTTGGTCCATTTGCATTTCATTGGAAGTGTATATATTCCACGCTTAGAGAACTTGCAAGATAATTGTGCTAGTGTGGACAACGGGACACAACTCTGATATATTTCTAAGCAATAACTTTTTAATGTACAGATTTTAACATTTAAAGATCCGTCGATTTGGATCATCGTGCATTTCATTACCGAAATAATAAATATATGAAATAATATTTGTCCAAAGGTATTGGTCTTATAAATGGTAACAATTATATTTTTGCTTGATATAATATGATAACATTTATATTTTTGCTTGATATAATATGTTAACATTTATATTTTTGCTTGATATAATATGTTAACATTTATATTTTTGCTTGATATAATATGTTAACATTTACTTTTTTGCTTGATATAATATGTTAACATTTATATTTTTGCTTAATATAATATGTTTAAATTAATTTTATTGATCATGGGTATAAGTGACAGCAATTTGATATTGTAGAATTCAGCCATTCTTTCTATTTCATTCAAGATTCAAGATTCCATTTACTGTATATAATCCTTCTTCATACATTTATTTTGCCTGCATTGCATTATAACTTAGTTTTATCATAGTGAGCAGTCCTTTGAGTGTTTTTAGTAACATATGCCATTATGGCTTGTGTGGACAACGGGACACAACTCTGATACATTTCTATGCAACAAATTTATAATGTGCAGATTTGAACATTTGAATGATCTGTCGATTTTGGTCGGAGTGCATTTTATTGGAACTGTATATAATCCACGAATAGAGAACTTTGAAAAATTATTGTGCTAGTGTGGACAACGGGACGCAACTCGGGTATATTTCTTAGCAATTACTTCATAATGTACCGATTTGAACATTAAAAAGATCCGTCGATTTGGGTCCATTTGCATTTCATTGGAACTGTAAATATTCCACGCTTAGAGAACTTGCGAGATAATTGTGCTAGTGTGAACAACGGGACAAAACTCTGATATATTTCTAAGCAATAACTTTATAATGAACAGATTTGAACATTTAAAAGATTCGTCTATTTGGGTATGTTTGCACTTCAGTACCAAACAATTATCAATTAGAATTGTCCGAAGGTATTGATCTAAAATGGTAATAATTATATTTTTGCTTTATCCTATTCAATTTACAATATATATTATCCTTCTTTGTATATTTATTTGGCATGTATTGCACAACTACGTAGTTTCATCATAGTGAGAATTCCGGTTGGTGTTTTTAGAAGAGAAAAGATGGGCAAAAGATACCTGAGGGACAAGTATTCTCATAGATCGAAAAAATACTGACAACGCAATGACTAAAAAAGAAAACAAAATCAAACAGACAAATAATAGTAATGAGAAAATGTCTTACTCTGGATAATAAATACATTAAGGTTGTAAGGAGAAACTGTAAATCGTCGATTTCAGGGCACGTAAGGCGACAGTACTGTAACGAACTTAAAATCTCGTAAATTAATTGATGAAAGTTTAAGTTCTTCATCTCTTATTTAAATTTCAAACGACAATAATATTGACTTATGACGTTACACTATTGTTTCAGATAAGGATTAAGGTTTGTTACCGTTAAAACATTTTAACCCGCTGCAATTGTTTTCACCTGTCCTAAGTCAGGAATCTGATGTTCTTAATTGTCGTTTGTTGATGTGGCTCAGAAATTTTTCTCGTTTCTCGTTTTATATGATTGATAAGACCATTGGTATTCCCGTTTGAATGGTTTAAGACTAGTATTTTTGTTGACCCTTTATAGATTGATGTGTGGTGTGTGCCATTGCGTCATGTTGGAGACCGTATTCGACCTATACTTATTTACTTTTATAAATTGTGACTTGGATGGATAGTTGTCCCACAGTCACTCATACCACATCTTCCTATATTTATATACATTGTATTATGATAATTATGTTTGTTAAGTGTTGTGGGAATATTATTTAATTCCGTAAACAGGCATGTTATATTAGTTATCTTGGTGTAATCAGGGGTGTTCAGAATTTTACACCGTTGTTGAAAATTCATACACCCTGAGGCGCAGTTCCTTTACTGATTTTGAAACCTCGATGTAAAATTGTAAAAATGGCAATAAAAAATTTCCAGCGTAATATTTTTGTAACGTCCATGTTGCTGCACATTGTCAAATACGTTTATACTTTTTTTTGGCAAAATTCAAAAAAAAAAAAAAAATATATTTTATTTTAGCATTTTCTTCTTATTATCTATATATTTTTTCTAAATTTTACTCTTTTTTTATATATTTTTGCAAAATTTTATTTTTTATTTTTTATTTTGACAAAATTTCATTTTTTTTTTAAATTTTGGCAAAATTTTATTTATCCCCGGGTGAACAAGGGTGGGTGTCAATTCCACCGGGAAAGTCAACCAATCCGATTGCAGTATTTTTGCTGCCTAAGAAATAAAGTTGTTTACACACAAACACGATGTTATTAGGGGCTTTATCAACAGGAACAGCAATATATTTGTCATAGAAATGGGAACTATTAGCTTTCGTATTCATAGAAAAATTTAAGGGTTTTAATTATGATTAGTACCCCTCATAATCACCGACGAAATTCTCTGTTTTTAGTGTGGGGTTCATATCGCTAATCTATATTTGTATTTGCACTCTTTGTAAATTGGTGTTCGTCTGTTCGTCGACATGATATAAATTATGTATCCTCAACTGGATGATTTGGGTATGAATGCATTGAGTTCATGTTGTTGTCCACCTTAAGTTTTAGATATGCTTACATTGCTTTGTATTTGATATTTTGTTAACTCGACTGTTCCCTCATGCATGCTGATAATGTTAATCCTAAATTGTTACCCCACATAAAAGTGTTACAACTTCGGCTGTAAATTCAAGGTTTTGTTTCCACTCATAGCCATTTGCCTATGGTCGGTATGGTTTTGAGGATTTTGATATGAAGTCTTTTGTTTAGTTTAGTTTCTTTCTTTTTCATTATATTACAGTGTGTTGCTGTGTGTGCTACATTTTAATGTTGAGTTTCTCTTGTGTCATTGTCCTCCTCTTATATTTAATGTGTTTCCCTCAGTTTGAGTGTGCAACCTGGATTTTTTTTAAACGATTTGTGAGTTTCGAACAGCGATATTCTACTGTTGCCTTTATTTACAAAACAGTTACTTTATAATTTCAAATATTAGCAAATCTAATATCATTAAAAAAAACTATTATATAACATACAATCGACTGAATGGGAAACCAATAGCATAAATAGACGAGATTTCGCGACAACGTCGGGATCATGACACAAAGCACATAGGAATGCAAATAAATCAATCAAATTGATTAAAAATTTATAAAAATCACTTTTCGAAAAAGACAACTGGAGTGGGTCGTCATTTGAGAATAATAGAATTAACGGTACCAATTGTCTTGCACCAGATGCGCATTTCGACAATACATGTCTCTTCAGTGATGCCCGTGGCCAAAATATTTGAAATCCAAAGCTTATATAAAAGATGAAGAGCTATAATCCAAAAGGTCCAAAAAGTATAGCCAAATCCGTGAAAGGAATCAGATCTTTGCATGAGGGAGATACATTCCTTAATTTATAATAATTTTATAATACTTTTGTAACAGCAAATTTTAATAACACAAAAAATCCGTATTGTCATGCCAGTACCGAAGTACTGGCTACTGGGCTGGTGATACCCCCGGGGACTAATAGTCCACCAGCAGAGGCATCGACTCAGCGGTAGTAATAAAATTAACGGTTCCAATTTTCTTGCACCAGATGTGCATTTCGACATTCGCAGATTCGCCACGCTATCAAAATTATCAAGCCGCAGACACCAGTACATTCGCAGATTTGCCACGCTATCAAAATTATCAAGCCGCAGATACCAGTTTCT